>NC_142995.1:930833-1238611 GCF_061535395.1 Colias eurytheme | reverse complement strand
ATTAAAGCGAGAGGCCTTTTTAGTAAAAAATACATTGTCAAAAAAGCACAAAATGAAGTCACAAAACAAATGAAGAAAAATAGCCTCTGGTGAAGAGAACAATATTTTTTTCTTATTTTCTCTACCTACTATTATTAATGGCCTCCTAAATATTTCGTTAGCTAGTTAACCAATTGAATGATTCTCGATAACACTTATGATAAAGCATAAAAACGTCAATACTAAAAGTGTAAAAAACTTTCTATTACGAGCATAAAATACTTGCATTAAATTCAATTCGTATACTATTTAAATCCCCGCATTAATACACATTAAGATCCCTCTTTAGAGGTTTAAAGGATTCTCTCCGATTAGTGGTTAGAAGCACCCTCATCAGGGGATTGTAGTAAGTATGTGATTATATTATGGCGTATTATGTTTTAAAGCTTGATTGAATGTGTGCACCGACTTTACGAAAGAGGTGTTCAATTCATCTGTAGTTTTATCTGACTTGATGAAGTACCTACGCCAATTTTCATAGATTATTTTCTAAGAAATTAGCGCTACATTAAAATCGATTTAGAATAGGTTCGGCAAATATTCTATTTCATCAAAATTAAAATTTTTCATCATCACAGCGTAATAATTTAATAATAATTTTTCATTGGACTGATAATAATAATTAGGTATTACCTACATAAAAACCTGCTTCACCTGAAAGCAGCGAAACAGATCCAAAATACAAACAAAATAATCTATTTAGAAAAAGGCTCATTTTTCCAAGCACTATTGTACATAATGTCATGTCACATTAACTATGCCTAAATAAGGGCTAAATCTATAGCAACTAGTTCAAACTAAAACTTGTAAAAGATCTTCACGATTGACGCAGCAATAAAAGCTTGTAAAACAACAATTGGCCTGTAAACAGAAACAAGAACATTTCAAAATTGCTTTAAAACTATGAAGTTTATGCTTTGTACAGCATACAATGGAAGGAGTTATTTATTTATCACTAACAAGCTCTCTTGTTGAGTGACAACGAAACTTGACTTTGAATACAATGAATGCTAATATTATATTCTTGAGCGTTTACAGAGTATCATAGAAACCTGGGCGGAATTTGTGACCGTGAAAATGTTGCTTTTGTGTTGCAATAAACATTGTTTTTAATAGCTAATTATTATCCGTGATGTCTAAAGCAGTAATAATTCCAGTGTAGGAAAGAGGCGGTAGACGACGTATTAATAGCTCTATCCTTTTTTTTACATTGGAAATAATATTTCTTTAAAACGTCATGGTAAGGGGGCTGGTGTTCTAGGTAGAATGGACAGCGGTTAAACCTAAGCCGTAGAACCAAGTAATCTTGGATTCGAATTCCAATAAAGATTAACAAAAGTTACAAGTCCTGGTCTAGCATGATAATACAATAGTTGATAGTTTATTTGCCTATAAAGAAAATCAATCGTTAAAAAGTTGGTAGAAATTCTCTTCAAATTCTAGAAAAAGGTAGATCTGCAAACATATACAAACTAAAGGTAAGCAAACACCGAACACATATTCATTCATATGCAATAGAAATCGAACTGTAATTATATTATAGACTAGCGGTCCGCCCCGGCCTCGCCATTGGTACATATTTCGCAATAAAAGGTAGCCTATGTTCTTTCTCAGGGTCTAAAGATTATCTGTGAAAAATTTCATCAAAATCGGTTCAGTACCAACTAGTCGACGTCCCCCGCGAATAATCCGGTAATGACCTATTACGGGGTTTTTCATGTTATGCGTTTTTCGGCATCTAGAAGTTAAAATACACCATGTAAATTTTTTTCAGAATTTTTCTATCTTTATTTACGAAGATATGAAAAATTACGCGTATATTCCATAAAATAACATTAAAATTTATTTTAAACGAATAATATGGTTTTAGATCTTTACGAAAAATAATATCAATATGCTTCGACAGTAAACATTGTTACGATATTATTCAGGTAAATAGTTTTCTACATTATTTAAGTAAGTGCTAGTATAGGCTTATTCGGGGTTTTATTAAGAAATCGATTTCCAGATACATTCATTATGGAGTGCAAGTGTGCAAGGTATTTTTTAAACACTCTTTCTATTACTAGCAAATGATTTACACGGCCTTAGAAAAATTAAAAGAGATGAAAGTTTGATAGATAAACGAGGCAGGCATCAGAATAGACCACATCGAAACCTTCATCTTCATTAGATGCTGGTCGTCCGACTCAGGCTCTACCTGCTGCCCACAATAAGCCCCCATCAGTATGGCTTCATGCCACAGAGGAGCACCGAGGACGCCCTCTATAGACTGGTGGGCCACATCAGAAATAAGAGGGAGGAGAAGAAGATTTCTGTTGTGGTATTTCTGGACATAAAGGGAGCCTTCGACAGCGCCTGGTGGCCAGTCATAAAGGTGCGGTTGCCGAAGTTGGGTGTCCGGGGAACGTCAGGCGGGTGATCAGCAGATACCTGAGTGGAAGAGGTGTGAAAGTTACCTAAATTCGCGCCACACAAGACATGTGCCCTGCTCTCGACACGAAAATTAAAATTTGACATGCCACAACTTGTAATGGGGAGTGTGGACATCCAATATTTCGAAAGTATTAAGATACTGGGCCTTACTATTGATGGCGGCCTGACATTGACCGAAACGTCGGGAGCATTTGCAAAAAGGCAATCGCCCGGTTTAAGCTATTAGCAAGAGCAGCCAGAGTAAGTTGGGGGCTTAACCCCCAAGTAGTTAAGACTATATATATCGCAGTTATAGAACCGACTATCTTGTATGCATCAGCAGCGTGGACACCCACTACGGAAAAGATGGGGGTCCAAAAGAGGCTTAACCGTTCAACGGGGTTTTGTCCAGAAGATCTGCAGATCATATCGGACTATCTCCCTGAACTCTGCGATGCTGTTGGCTGGGATTCTCCCTCTTGACCTCAGTATACTCGAAGCTTTGAAGCTTTATGAGATCAAGAGGGGTGTGTCGCACCCGGCGGTGTTGAGGGACAGGGAGGTGGAACGAATGGCTCTTGCGATTGAGGACGCACATCCGGCAGAGCATGTAGAGCTGGGGCTCGGCTTGATAAATGAGGACACCTATGCTGACGTGGTTAACAGCCACGTCCACAGGGTCTAAACGAACGGCAGCAAGATTGAGGGTCGAGTCGGAGCCGCCCTTTCCGTATGGAAAGGTGATGCCGAGACAAAGGCCATTAAGCTTGCGTTGCCACCGTATTGTACCGTCTATCAGGCTGAGCTCCTAGCGCTCAAAAGAGCAGTAGACATAGCCTGCAAGAGTGGAGCGGCATAGGTCGGTGTCCTTATCGACTCCAGATCGGCGCTCCAGGCGGTTTCCCTGAGTTCCCAACAGGTCATCCCCTCACTGTACAAACACGGGCGGCCCTCCAAAAAGCTACATTGCAGAGGCGGGAGGTCTCCCTGTTTTGGATTAAGGCGCACGCAGGGCGGGGAACGAACGGGCAGACGAGTTAGCCAAGGAGGCCGCTCTGGGGTTGAGGAGGAAACCGGATTACGATCTGTGTCCTGTTTCATTCGTCAAGCGTATTTTGAGACAGGATACGATCAGCGAATGGGATAGGAGATACGATGTAGGAGGAACGGCCGGAGTCACGAAGCTCTTTTTCCCAAGCGCTGCTGCTGTATACAAGGTAGTCGGGAAAAAGACATCACACACAAGTACTGACTGGTCACGGTGGATTCGCATTCTGTGAGGTTCTGATGAGGATTCTGATTAAATTTTTAACTGTAATAGGACCATAGTATAATTTTCATGATTATGTAATCATGTGTAGCCTAATAGTCGTGTCTTCAGTGCAGTGTCTATTTTTTATAATAATAATAACTATCGTGTTTTGTGAAACAATCCAAAGTTGTTTCATTTACTAAAATGTCCTGTATTTCATAAAATATACTATAATAATCATCAAATAATACTTAAGTAAACTATTCGAATAAACAGTAATAGTTATAACAATAAAATGTACGTTACTGTTAAACAATCGAATAACCAAATAATAGATTTTTACAAATGTTCAGTATACAAAACAAATAACACGAATATTAGCGCAACAAGATTTTACTGTTGCCGTCGAAAATATAAATTTACACGAACAATATCGTAAGTGACATTACTGACCAGAGCTTGACCTACACTAGTATAGTAAAATGCATCCAGCTAAATTATAACGAAGCCCTTGGGACTACTTAAATTTTATTGAAATAACCAGATAGCTGAAAAAATTAGCTTCCATATGCGATATTAAAAGTCTCTGATACTTGTTGTTTCATGAAGTTATTAAGGAAAAATGGTTTTTTATTTTTCCTGAACATTTACACTTTTACGATTACCGGATTATTCGCGGGGGGCGTCGTAGTGTAACCATACATACATACATACAAACCTTTCCTCTATAAAATATTAGTATAGATAAGTTTATACTTAGATACGCTTCATGATAAAAAGAGACGGAAAATATTACAATCTATTAGTAGTAATAATAGTAAATACTAGCGACCCGCCCCGGCTTCGCACGGGTGCAATGGCGGCCGGCCGGTACCGCCGCAAACGCTACGTCCCGCAATTTTTAAATCTGTAATATCTTCGAAAATATTCACTTAAATCATACGGTGTAAAGGGCCATATAGATCTATATTAAATGAACAATGTATTCAAGGTATTTAATTCGTTAAGGATTAATGCTGTATTGGTTAAAATCGCTTCGAAAATTAGCCATTATTTGTCGTAAAAAGTAAATGACAAAAAAAAGTTATTGTGGGTTATCCATAAGAGATAGACATATACCATCGCGGACTTTTCTGTAGACCTTTTCAATGTGTACAATACTTAGTACATTATTTTGATAAAACTCGTAGGGTTCAGCCTGCGTTTGCAATGTAAGCGGAAAAAATGTAATTATTTACGACATCACATTAGAAACCTCAAAAATAACAGTACTTCTCCACTATTTAATGAATGTTATTATACATATAAACCTTCCTTTTGAATCACTCTATCTATTAAAAAAAACCGCATCAAAATCCGTTGCGTAGTTTCAAAGATTTAAGCGTACAAAGGGACATAGGGACATAGGGACATAGGGACAGGGAAAGCGACTTTGTTTTATACTATGTAGTGATTACTACAGAGAATCGAAATAATATCACGAATTACCGAGGTCACGCTCGAGGCTAAAACAGATATTGTTGTGCCCGATTTATAATTGTAAATAAAGGGTTGTATAGCTTATTCAAATAACATTTCCTCTTAATACAGCCATGATGTACAATTAAAAGGTTTTAGATTTAATCCGCATTGGACTATCAGACGAGATTTAGACTGAAAGAAAGATAAGTAGGTAAAAAAAGAGATATACATAAGATTTATGTAATTAATCTTGAAAGTTATTAAAAGGGGACCACGGGGCTTCCTGTATATGACCATACCAGTACCTAATAAATGATACATATATACAATTAATATAATATAGTAATACATGTACGTGCAAAGCGCTAAAAGTATCACACAGTAGGTACATCTTAGTACTAGCTTTTCATCCGTACCTTCGCAAGCGTAGTCATGTCATAAAATCGATCCATAACTATATGGAAGATCGATCGATCAATAATCGATCCACAACGAGACAAACAAATGAATTTTCGCATTATATTAGAAAGGATTAGTAAGTCAACAACATTTAGTTATAGGTACTACAGTTGAAGTAAATACGGCACTCTACTCCTTGTTCAATTACCCCAATACATTAAGAATTCTACCCAACTCCAGAAACCTAGAAAAAGAAGACGATCAATTAATTCTTCAGCTCAAAACGTAACTACAAACAGCTTTTGCTGCGAAGGAATCCAATATAAAACTTGAGCTAACCACAATTGAAAGTTCAACACAGCTTTGTATCCATCCTTTCAAATGCCTAAGTGATACGAATCATTTTATTTGCGAGGTACATTGTACATTGTGTGCGGCTTTTAGGGTTGCCATTTTTTAAGGTCTAGATCCGAATTCGGACAGATTCAACTGGATAAGAAGTATGTAGATATAAATTTATGTTACTTAAACGTAGTTTTAAAGTACAATAGCAAATTTTATACGAATTCTTTTTTTCGGTTTTACACAAAGCAAACATTTAGATATACAAAATTTCGAATTTGTCCTTTGAGTAGCACACATAACCTAAAAGTGGTGAAAGTATAGTGGTAGCGTTTATTTTAATTTAGTGATTGTTGGGAGAAAAATACTTTATTTTTATATAATTATCATTAGTAAGAACTTGTAGGAAAATTGAAAAAAAAAATGTTCCTGTAAAATCCAAAATCATGGTCAATATGAAGAATGAAAGAAATCAATAGCGTATAATCTTTTGAAATGCTTAACGTTACATATCATTTTGTTTACAACTCCCTGTGCCTTGTAGAGTAACCATGCTTCCTGCAATTATGGGAAATAAATACCCTTACAAATAAACATTGTTACGTCTTGATGAAACTGCATTTAATAGTTTAGTTAACTGATGATTTTGATGCAGCTCATTTAACAAAACCGGCAGTAGTTTTTATTATAAAAGCCAATACAAGTGAAACAAGTTAATTGTGCATTTCTTAAAAAAAAAGCGAATGTTTAATTTTATTTGTGATGTAAATCGTAGAGAAAAGAAATAAACATTGCTACAACGATGATGCAAGGTTTTAGTCAATGCGGTTCACAAAGGAATACATATTCATGTAAATCATCGACACTGCGGTATCGGCTTGTTGATGAATCGACCTTGACCTGTTTCATAGAGATCAGGTGTCGGTGTCTCGAAAATTGATGTTTTCTGAATACAATGATTGATGGATATTGTACGTTTTTATTTCATATAATATGCAGGTAAAATGTACCTATTAGTAAGATAGTGCTAGTGATAATATTATGCTAGTGAAATGTAGTAGTAAGAAAGAGAAATTGTCACTGCTACGTAATGAGATGACTAATTTATAATAGACCATTCATATAATAAAAAAGCAATAAAAAATTGTTAAAATATAGAATTAACTTGGATTATTTTTGTTTACATATAGAAGTTGCTTGTTAAGGCATAATATATTATTACATAAATTGATCTTATTATATTAAACAGTCAATACAACATTTTTGTAAGCAATTTTTATTGCATTACTTTCTCAAGAAAAGTATTTCTCGCTTATTATGAAAACGCTCTAACCCACTGAAAATTGTATTTGATAAATAAAAACCAATTGAGCACGAATGCTACGAAGTTCAGATAATTCCTGAAAATTCCAAAATTATGGTGCTATTAGGGCAGTATGAATTGAAAGTCTCAGTTAGGTAACGGCTAATGCCGGGACTTATATTTTCTACCAAAATCGGGTCAGCTCTTGAGGTTTCTCCCAAACAAATTCCACTGACGGCAGTCTATTGAGCTTTTAGCGTTTCAAAAGCTCTGCCTAAATACATGATATTTATACAAAATGTAATTAATTCTTCGTCGTTTTTCGTTCGCGCATTCGAGGTCACGGTTAGAATGTTAAATTTGTTTTGCCTTCACTTTCACGCATTTCAGTCTTGTACTACTGATACTGTAGATTTTATCTATGTATGACGGATTTGCTAATCTCAGGAAATACTAGTCATTTGAAAAATTCTTTCGGTGTTAGTTAGCCCATTCATCGAGGAAGGCTATAGACTATAATATATCATCACGCTAAGACCAACAGGAACGGAGCCACGCAGGTGAAACCGCGGAGCGCAGTTAGTTTAGATTAATTCACACTCACTTATTTTTCTGAATGAACTTAAACGTACGTAGACAAAAAAAATATTATTCTCAGTTCCCGCTTTTGTTCAAGGTAAAATCAATTATTGAAGACATTGTTCGTAGCCACATAAATTCAGGTGTTACATTTTATTTTTTACCAAATTTTTCTTACAAGTAAATATAGGCTCGAAAATAATTTTCTAACCTTTAGGTTTATAGAGAGCAGTAAAGTATTTCTGCGGTAACAAAAACAAAATGTAGGCACACGGGAATTGACAGCCTTTATTCTTAAAAGGTGTTAAAATAGATTTCCAAAAATAAAACAAGGGAGAACATTTATGTATTATCATTTCAACATAAAATTGGTAAGCTTACAAAATACTCGTGTTTCCACCTGTATTTGCTCACAGTTCGCGCCTAAACCAACAACTTGTAACCTCCTGTTTAAATAAACAGTGCTTACAAAAGGAACTACTATATATATTTTATATGAAATGTCGTTTGTTTGCATTGCCTCTTTAGAAGAGTCGTGTGAACATAACCATAGTGCCTGAGGTTCTAGGTTCGATCAGTCGAGCGTACGATATTTCCGTTTGGAATATTCCATACGTCGATTTTCTAAACGTTGAAATACTGACCTATTTTTATATGACATCTCAGCTCCTACACTAAAGTTAAAGAATTTGTTTGTTACGCCTTCACGCAAAAACTGCTGATCCGATTTTCATGAAATTCGGCACACACATAGAGAACTTGGATGGGATTGTTAACATCCCGCCCGCCTTTTACATATTTTGTCTATGGCCGAAGCTGGCGAAAAGCTAGTACCTTAGTAACAATATAGTATATATCTAATAGCATAGTTATGTAGATCATCAGAGATAATTATTATATACTAGTATTAGTACAGATCCTAAACAAATCCTTAACTAATTTTGTCGTAAAATTTATGTCGTAGTTTCCGCTAAGGTTAGTCACCCCAGGCAATGATTCAGCTTATTTGAGATGCCCAATATCCTTATCTATGTGACCTAGATGAAAATAATCCATCGTTATTACTAGCGACACGCCCCGGCTTTGTACGGGTACAATGCGACTTAATAGATTACGCTATATTATGGGTGTACCTGTACCTATATCCGACGGACAGCGAAAATATATTTTGTATAACACTTTCTTTATTCTTTGAACTACACGAAAACAGACTTATCATATTATTATGTCCAACCTTATAAAACAGTAGCAATGTCGCACGGTAAGCTAGTTTATAGGCGGGTCCACACTGAGCGAGAAGCCTCGCGTAGCATTTTGCTACGCGTAACGTTTTTGGAACGAAATTCTTTATCCCGCGTTGCGAAAGAGGGCTAGACGGAATTAAGACCAAAAGTTGTAACGACATTTTATGCAATAGTTGTAAGCCGTGCGGCGTGCACGCGTTTCTCTGTCTGTCTCTTTCTCTCTCGTAGAAAGCAAGCCAGTTATTTAAGGGGGGTTAGGCGGTCAGCGAAAATTCAGCTATTCGGGCCTGAGGTAAGCGGTGAGGGGGTCCGCGTTTAGTATGGAATCAACGTGCTCGAAACTAAAAATCGTAAGCGCCATTCACATTTTTATCAAAAAGTGTATGAAAATATTTAGTATTTTCTAAATCTAAAACAGTCACGAAATCGAGAAGGTAAATACCTATGTATTTATAATTTTAAACGAATTATTATCGTAAAATACGGTTGTAATGAGCATTTATATGATATTTTAGAGGTAACTTCAGGAATTTTTTTTTATCGAGCAAAATTTTTCCAATCGTGTTTTGGAAACAGTCATCCCATCACACATACGTTCTGTAATACATATTAGACATTTCAGTGCGAAAAAACTTCAATATTTTCAGTTATAGCTCATAGAAAACAGTCCATTTTTCCGTTTTCACCTACTAAGGGCCCTTAAGTAACTTCGTTCCAGCCGGGCGTCCCTTGTTCACACCTCTCAAGTTTTTATCGCGTAGTAATTGCCTCGCGAGGCTGCTCGCTCTGTGTGGACCCGCCTAATAACATTAGTTCCAGTATCGTGGGCCACAGAACGTGCCACTAAGTTAATAGTTGTTCGAATATGCGGGATAAGGTCCGGGAATAAATTATGGAATTTACGTGGGTGCTGATAGCACGGTTTTGTGGGATACGGGTCATAGAGTATGGGGCCAGATACGGACTTTGGTAGGAATGTTTTGTGATGTGAAAATGAGTTGTTATTGAAATGAATACAATTTATTTATTCAAAGATTTAAGTTTAAAGTGTGAACCTTTTGTACAAGTCTGTGTAGTGTCATATTTATTATTTGTGCTTTAATTTTATCTGAGATGTATATGATGAGGAAATTGTTATTTTTATCTTGCAAAATAATGGCTTTATATCAACTACAACATACAGTTAATTCTATATTGTATACTCAAAAAACATACAAGTTATCTTAATTTCTTTAGATTTATAATTAAAAATAGTTCACGTTTTAAATAAAATATGACTATTTAAGTAAATAAGTACCTTAATTTAAACACCCCTTTAACCAAAACACAAAATGAAATATTCAGAAGCCAATCAAATTAAATAATCTTTGACCAAACGAGATTAGACGCGTTTCTAACCTGACGCAAAGCTTTAACTATCGCTATAATATGAATAAGCCCAAATTTTCTCTTAATTAACTTACTAGTCGAAATCATTTGTTATTTCACTATTCTCTATTGTGAGAACAATAGAGTTGATATTTGCATCACAACATGGATGGAAAATTGTCATAAATATTTTATGTGTTCGGATTTGCTTTTAGTTCATTACTAACGCTGTCAAATGAATAAAATTAACTAAATTATTAATGTAAAATTATTTAAACAAATATAACTTATGTACGCAATTATTTTATGGAGATTAATTTATAAGATTCTACAGAGATGTAGATAATGCACAGAACAGAACCTACATTTTATATTGTTTTAAAGGTCATAAGAAAATATTACCCACTTTAACAGAACATCTAATTCTTTCCTATGCTCTATATTTAGTAGTATCTATACTATAAAGCTGAAGAGTTTGTTTGTTTGTTTGAACGCGCTAATCTCAAGAACTACTGGTCCGATTTGAAAAATTCTTTCGGCGTTAGACAGCCCATTCATCGAGGAAGGCTATTATAGGCTATATATCATCACGCTAAGACCAACAGGAGCGGAGCCACGCGGGTGAAACCGCGGAGCGCAGCTAGTACTATATAATATTGAAAAAGTCAAGTCTAAATGAGACTAATCCTTAAATTAAATGGTCTACCAAATCTTATTACATGAAATAATGTCAGACCTTTAAGTATATACTCGTAGACTAAACTAAGTCAGCAGGATCGTGATCCCAAACTTAGACCGAAGTTTATTGCAAATACATGTTATAAAGCAAATGTTGTATTTCGATATTAAATACTATATTAATACGTTATTTTAGTTTATGTGCCTATTGATACAATTTGCTGAAAACATAATTATAAATAAAAAATGTTGGGTGGTTTTATGAAACCACGGTAAAAGTGAAACTTAGGCACAAAATTATCGTATTTGTACGATAATGACTCCGAACACTGCTTTATACCTACTCGGCAGCCGACCGTCACGCGACATGCGCTACACAGACCAAAAAGTTTGAGACGATGTAATAAAAGTTTCACTTTAAAAAAATACGTGTGGCACTCGAGGACGGCCGCGGTTAAGCTATTGCATAGCATCGCATCGCTGTGCCGGTTGTAGCGGGGGGTGTTAGGTTTTTTCGTTACGGAATTTTTACATTCGGTCGCCACGATCAAAGTCTGAGATAAAAGCTATGCAATAGCTTAAAATTATATTCAACTCAAACGTTTATTAATTCGACTCTTCTAGAAGCACTTTCAAATCAATATAACATAGTTACCTTTTACTATAAGAAAGCAATTTCTTCTGAAATAAACATACATATCGAGTTCCTAAAAATAAGTGTCACTAAGTAGAAAAGTATCCTAAAATTATCAACTCCGAATTCAATTTTCCAATTAGCGTTTCGAACATCCTACACAACTCTCGACCCATCTTAAAACAACCTGACCTATTCCTGGCATAGTACTTAACCCTTCGTTGATAAGACGGACCATTACTTTTAACACAAATTGAAATCCATTTTACGCAGTCATAAATAGCCTTTCAGGGTGAACAGATAAACTAATCGTTAAATTTTTTCCAATACCCACAGCGGCATGCAATCTCCGGTACTTAGTGTTACCGCCATTAAAGGAACATTCACCCTGGCCCATATTTTTATTCTTTTCACAGGAAGGTAAATATGGACATTCCTTTAGTAAGGAACCTTTTTCTTCTTTGGAAAATATCGACACTACGATGTTTTAGTTTAGCTTGTTTATGAAGAAAATTATAAAGTCTACATAATCATGGCTTGCTCTTAAATATTTGATTTTATTTAATAATAATTTAATGAATTAACGCTTACCTCGTTCATCCAGAAAAATACAGCTTATGCCAATCAAGAATAATGAAGCTATCTCCTAAAATGAGAAAAAAAAAGACGGCTTGCACTCCGGGAGTGCCGGCAGAAGTGAAAACTTGATTATTAACGTTCAGCATGTTTGATATTTTGGAATGGTATCCGTCTTACGCATGGAATATAAGGGCTTTAAAAAATCCGTCTTACGCTTTTTCGATCAGGCCACGTGTCCTAACGCGAGTTTAAGATACAGAACAGATACAGAACAGAACCTACATTTTATATTATTGTTTTAAAGGTCATTAGAAAATATAACCCACTTTAACAGAACACCTACTTCTTTTCTATGCTCTATATTTAGTGGTATCTATACTAATATTATAAAGCTGAAGAGTTTGTTTGTGTTTGTTTGTTTGTTTGAACGCGCTAATCTCAGGAACTACTGGTCCGATTTGAAAAATTCTTTCGGTGTTAGACAGCCCATTCATCGAGGAAGGCTATATATCATCACGCTAAGACCAACAGGAACGGAGCCACGCGGGTGAAACCGCGGGCACAGCTAGTACTATATAATATTGTAAAAGTCAAGCTAAATAAGACTAATCCTTAAATTAAATTAAATGGACAACCAAATCTTACATGAAATAATGTCAGACCTTTAAGTATATACTCGTAGACTAAACTAAGTCAGCAGGATCGTGACCCCAAAACTTAGACCGTGCGAAGCAAGTTTATTGCACATACATGTTATAAAGCAAATGTTGTATATCGATATTAAATACTATATTAATACTATATTTTAGTTTATGTGTCTATTGATACAATTTGCTGAAAACATAATTATAAATAAAAAATGTTGTGTGGTTTTATGAAACCACGGTAAAAGTAAAACTTAGGCACAAAATTATCGTATTTGTACGATAATGACTCCGAACACTGCTTTATACCTACTCGGCAGCAGACCGTCACGCGACATGCGCTACACAGACCAAAAAGTTTGAGACGATGTAATAAAAGTTTCACTTTAAAAAAATACGTGTGGCACTCGAGGACTGCCGCGGTAAAGCTATTGCATAGCATCGCATCGCTGTGCCGGTTGTAGCGGGGTGTTAGGTTTTTTCGTTACGGAATTTTTACATTCGGTCGCCACGATCAAAGTCTGAGATAAAAGCTATGCAATAGCTTAAAATTATATGCAACTCAAACGTTTATTAATTCGACTCTTCTAGAAGCACTTTCAAATCAATATAACATAGTTACCATAGAAACCATACCATAGAAACTACTATAAGAAAGCAATTTCTTCTGAAATAAACATACATATCGGGCCCTAAAAATAAGTGTCAATAAGTAGAAAAGTATCCTAAAATTATCAACTCCTAATTCAATTTTCCAATTAGCGTTTCGAACATCCAACAAAACTCTCGACCCATCTTAAAAACAACCTGACCTATTCCTGGCATAGTACTTAACCCTTCGTTGATAAGACGGACCATTACTTTTAACACAAATTGAAATCCATTTTACGCAGTCATAAATAGCCTTTCAGGGTGAACAGATAAACTAATCGTTAAATTTTTTCCAATACCCACAGCGGCATGCAATCTCCGGTACTTAGTGTTACCGCCATTAAAGGAACATTCACCCTGGCCCATATTTTTATTCTTTTCACAGGAAGGTAGACATGGCTCTCCTTTAGTAAGGAACCTTTTTATTCTATGGAAAATATCGACACTACGATGTTTTAGTTTAGCTTGTTTATCAAGAAAATTATAAAGTCTACATAATCATGGCTTGCTCTTAAATATTTGATTTTATTTAATAATAATTTAATGAATTAACGCTTACCTCCTGTTCATCCAGAATAAATACAGCTTATGCCAATCAAGAATTATTGAAGCTATCTCCTAAAATGAGAAAAAAAAAAACTTGTGTGGTATTATGAAACCACGGTAAAAGTGAAACTTAGGTACAAAATTATCGTATTTGTACGATAATTAGGTATCGTACGGTTCGACCGTCACGCGACATGCGCTACACAGACCAAAAAGTTTGAGACGATGTAATAAAAGTTTCACTTTAAAAATAATTGTTTATGTGAATCACGTCACGTTCTATAGCATTAAAATGCCTCGCTTCTTACCCAAAGGATAGAAGAAGATTTTCTATAACTGCGATAGTCACATATTATGGCCGACTGATCAGGCATCGCCACATCATCATCAAGCTCACAATAAAAATTTTCTATACTTAAACATATTTCTTCAGATATTTTCAGAAATAAAATATTTTTCTCGGTCAATTAAAGATTTTTTAGGCTCTATATTTTTATATCGTCAATATTCTTAATGCTGCTTCTTAATTAAGAAATACTAACATACCATCAATATTTCTACTAATACTACTACTCTACCACTATTCTACTACCTCTCCTAATAATTTTAACTGGACCACAGAGCACTAAACACTAAGTACAGAACGTTGCCACAGTCCTCTCAAGTCTAGATGGCCGAGATAAACTTGTTCTAACAAAGTGCGAGATGAGAATCCTTCTTTTAATTAAAAACGGTTTCTTGAGTCGTGACGAAGTGACACTTTTCCTTCTTTTAGGACTCTTATTTCTGAATTTTAATTAACTATTTGGAAAACTGCGTCTTAAATGCCAGTGTTTGTTAGTAGGTTAGGACTTGCTTGGTTTATTTTTATTATTACACGCTTTATATTAGCTTCACCTGTATGTTTGTAACCGACTTCTTTGGGCGCGATTTTGACCCACTTTAAACGGCCAGATTTCGTTCAAACTTTGTAGATTTATTTAGGACCGATGACAATACACTAATTTGATAAAATAAATAATTGTTAAAAAAAAACACGCGTTTTATAGAAAACCGAACTAAAAGCGTGTTTTTAAGTTTTTTTAAACTATTATAATTATTATTATTGTGTTTTACTGTGTTACATATTGTATGTGTGTTTTTTAAACTATTATAATTATTATTATTGTGTTTTACTGTGTTACATATTGTATGGAACACGTTTTCTTTAAGTATGGTTTGTTATGTTTTTTATAAATTGGTTTATCAGATTTTCGCAAAGTATTTGTAGGAGCATTTGGTTATAGTTAAGTTCTGGATTGCTTTTTAAGCTATTGCATAGCTTCTATCGCGGGCCTTGAGCGCGGGGACCGAATCCAGAAATTCCGTAACGAAAAAACGTCACGCTCCCCACTCCGACGGACACGGAGGTGTGGCTTGAAGGCATGCTAATTGCTATGCAATAGCTTTCTTTACCGCGGCAGTCCCCGAGTGCCACACCTCTTTTTTTATTCTTTAAGCGTCGTAGTTATTTCATAGTTATAGAGGTATTTTTTTCGTTAAATATTATTTTATGCAATATGCATATCAGATCCATGTTATTTTTTCCACTTGTACTTGTACTTTATCAAATAATTCTAGTTTAGGTACAATTAAAACGTTTTGTAAGTTCATTAACATCATCATTTTGAGCCTATACTATCGCTTATATTATGTCCTTTATTTGTGGTCATAATTCATTACTTTAATAACAAAACAAAATTAAAAGGAGATAAATTGTCAATTATTATTGTCGACAGAATGAAAGCTTAAAATTTGGTTTTAAAATAATCTTATACAATCGGCGGAGTAATTGATAGAAAATCTTCTTGTTAAAAAGATAATTTGAATTTATTCAACGGATCTTGTCGACAATATTTTCATAATTTTTTACGAACATTTTGAAAATTGCAAAGTTTATCCAATATCATCGTATTGTGTTTTTTAAGTTTGATAGTGATCTTATTTGATTTGAATTTGATTTTTTTTTAAAGAATTAAAATGTAATTTTGGTTTCCACTTGCATTAACAAAATAACTGCAAAAAATTTTACAACGTGGGCGTAATCTACTTGATTAAGATTATCATCAACACCACAGCTAAGAACTCTTCATAACCGATAAAACTTCATAAATTAAAAGTCACTTAATAACTAATTACCCGTCGAATAAGCACACACCAAGATTGCTGGGTGGCTATTCTAAAACCCTTCGTCGTTATGTGTTTATGTACCGTATCGGGCTATTATGTGTACTATCTAAGATTACGAAGTCAGCGTTATGAAATGTTTGATTACATTTTAGGAATGTGTTTTTGTATTGTTAATTTTATGAAAGAAATTGGGGAAAAAAAACAAGTAGCATCATACTACTAACATTATAAATGCGAAAGTTTGTATGTTTGTTTGTTTATTACACCTTTACTCCTTCACGCAAAATCTGCAAAACTGATTTTCAAAAAAATTTGGCATAATAGAGGGTAACTGAGATAAGCACAGAGGATAGATTTTATTCAGGAAAACCCTCAAGAACAGGAACTATGCGGGTTTCCTTTGAAAACGCGGGCGAAGTCGCGTATAATATAATTATATTGCTGACATAATTACTTTTATTGATAGGATATAAATATGGGGCTCTGAACTATAATATGCTCCTAAATGTTTACAAGAACATGTATTCGCTCTGTACCGGTTTTACAGCCAACTCAAGAGTGTACAAAATTAATATCCATGAAAATTAATAGAGTACATATTTGTACGACAGTGCCTGGCAGAACAACGTGTCAGAAAGTTTAATTTTAGTTTCATTACAATAAATAAATAAAAAACGTAATGGTCTCTACAGAAAACAATGCACAAATAAAATACAATAACTACATTATCAATTCACACTCCGCGAATCAGCCACTAAAATATTTAGTCAGCAATTATAAGTTTTATCTACATAACATTCGGAACGCAAAAAGTTAAATAGGCAATCTATACGAATTCCAACCCGTTAAGGGCCTTGTTAATTGACCTCCGCTTATATAACCCTTATACGCTGATATAGGCCTGACGGTTAACCCTTTCTTTTGAGACAAAACGAATTCAAACCCTTAGCAATGGTATTACGATCGATTTTATCTCAAAAACGGTTTCTTAATACGAAATTAAAGTGGCCTTTGTGAAACACCAGCAATATTGCTTAATTATTAAGATTTTAGTATCGTAATTGTTGAAATTGAACAATTTTGGCGCTATTTAGTTTGAGTGTTAAGTCAGTTAATGGTCAAATTGGTGTGAAATATCAATTGAATATTTAATAGTCGCTTTAAAGTCTTAATAGTTCAATATAGCAATATTAGTACTACCAACCCACTGTTTGTGGATATTAATTCAACTACTAAAACAATTTGACGAAATCGTTATCAAAAAGTAGAAACTAATTTTCGTGGTGGAAAAAAACTTTTAATTTTTCCGAAGTCTGTTATAACTCTATACATATAATATAAACTTGAAGAAAATGCTTACACGATTCATAAATAGGTATAAACCGAATTAACAAACAAACATACATGACGAATAAACGTCAAATTATATTTAAACCTTTTACCGAAGAGGTTTCATCTAATGATAAATTATGGCGGTTTTCTGATTCGGCCACACAAGCGAAAACACTGAAAATATTACATTATACTAATAAATTATCCGTGTCAGACGTATTTAGATTTCATTTCGGAAATATAAATGTGTTTTTGTAATTTATATATGAAATACGAACGTATGAACGTCATATTCAAGCAATGTTAAAAAGTGAATTATTGCTAGTCAGCGATCTCTTCAGCAAGACGTGGTTTGAAAAATATAGTATTGTTTCCATTAATACCTATGATATTATAATAGCGGTCCACCCCGGCTTCGCCCGTGGTGATATTTACGTTTTCTCTACATAAGAACCATCCTCGTAGTCGTACTTCAAGGAATATAATAAAAAAAGAATTATAGAAATCGGTCCACGCGTTCACGCGTTATGCCGTGACCAAGGAAACCGGGTTTCTTTTTTATATATACAGGGTGTCCCACTATTGGTATACTGTCTATCTATACAGGGTGTCCCACTGTTGGGACACCCTGTATAGATAAACAGAGTAAAGTTTAAAAGTTCCCCGGAAGCGTCACGTTGATATTTGGCCAGAATGAACATCCGTTGTCTCCTTTTTGCTCACGATAGTTGAATCAAGCCATCTTACTTTGACATCTAATCGTATGTGCATTCGAGTGCCGTTTTTAATGTTTGAATGTTGTGTTGGTAACCTCTCTATACCTTTTTACTCCTCATTTGACTAAAACGAAAACCGTGTTAATTTATTTTCTATATAATTTTAATATTCTACCGATAATCGACTTGAGCACCTCTGGTTAACTGTATAATAGAATTATCTTGTGTTTTGCTCCTCCGCTGTTTCTGGTATAAAAATATTCAGCTGCGCATTAAGTATTAAATTATATTACGTTTAAAAACCAACGCGAAAAAAAAAAGCATTTAAGGATTTTTACAATACACTGAAGAAGTTTCTTTGGTCGGTTTATAATGTTATTCAGATCAAGTTTGATTTGAAATAAGGAAATCTGGGAAAAGATTCTTTCTTAATGCAAACAAAGCTTGGCTAGTTATACCTTTGAAATAATGTTCTATATAATATAATGTTTGATAAGAGTTTGATTGTTTGACGATCTATCTTCATTCCTAGTAACCCCTTAAGATCAATTCGTTCCACAAATAAATAGTAATTCTACGAAATATTACCAATCCCAAATCCTATTTACAAATAAATCCAAGAAGTTGACATCACAATTTGATTTACAGCTGACTTCCACAGATATAAAGTAAACAGTATCAAAAGACCGAAAGAGACGATATCAAAAAGATATCTAGAGAACGTCAAAGTCATTTCATATCGAGGTTTTATAGACCGGGAGCTTGCGGCGGAAATATTACAGACATCTTATATGATAAGCGGAAATCAAGATAGTTTCTTAGAAATAAAATTTTCTGAATGTTATTATTCAAAACTATAATAAATAACGTAAGTATTTGTATCCAAAGTAACAAAGTTACGTTTGAAACAGCTAATTGAAATATAAATAAGTTGTATACAGTTCTTGATACCTAAAGTTTATTAAAAATGTTTTTTTATTATACATAAATTATATCTATATTAGGTATAAGTGGTTAATCTTCCTTTCTATAGTACTAAACAAGATCTAAGCATTGACCAGCATTTCATGTATCTTTTACAGTATACTGTATGTGACAATATAATTTTCTACAAATACTTTCCGATTTGGAATCTCCTCTCCCCTCCTCCCCCTAAACTTTAAGCCGTCGACATATTTTCATTCCATCTGTGACTCTATCTTTTTATATTATCAACATCAACTTTAAACGAAATAACAATTAACAATCATCAATTAAAACATCCGCCAGCTCCTGGCCTAATCCCCCATACGAGACGTTCCAAATAACCAGGAAATAACCCGGATAACTGCAGAATGGAATTTTATCGAACACTTATTGTCTTACTAAGAATGTAATATAGTCACTATGGTAAATTTTTCGCGTGCCTCAAATTACAGAGGGTGTAAAAAGGTTTTGGAAAAGGGTGGGATTTAAAAGGGATTGTTATATTATAAGGGATTGTATAAAAACAATGCAACTACTCGACACAAACGTATAAACATATATTTAGAAGTACATTTAAGTAAATGTGTTTAAGATTAGGTATATTATAGACATTGACTTCTTTTTTGGAGCATTGATAATCGATTTTATTGTTAAGCTACTATTATTAACATTTATTATGTTGATACTCTGTGAGAGTATCTTATAAATTTCATATTTATATAAATACTTTTTAGAAAAGGCTACATAAAATACACGATTCTAAAGACTCTATAATCTTATAATAATATAGAGCTTGATTCATACAATATAATAATATTGTCTGTATGTTCTTGTACAACATTACAACTACATATAATTGAAATTTATATAAGTATATTGATTATTTTAGTAGGTACCTATCTCAATTCACGAACTTTTATTTTTTCTCATACAAACTCATTCTTATTCGTACAAACAAAAACCCCTAATCCATTAAAACCATACGTCACTATTATCGAGAAACAACCAATAGTTCACGGCCACAATAAATCACACATGATCCATCTCAGTTATTCAAATCACGGGCCCGCAATAAAAAAAACGCCAGTCTGTAGCAAAGTTTCTGGAACTTTCTGATTTACGAGCGAGCCCTGTGAATCCGCGAATACATGTCAACGGAATGTATCTGTGACTATTTTTGGAGCGAAGTTTCGGAAAAAATTCATAGTTTTTACCGCTTGAAAGTGTAACCATTCTGAAAATACGTTCAATACATATATTCTGTTACACTATAATACCCTCATTTATTTAGATATTTATTAACTATAACACTTTATTGCACAAACTAAATTATGATAAAAATAACATACATACAAAAAGAGAGGCATCGTTTGTACAAGAGGCGGGCCCTATCTCCCTCCTTGGTATAGTGGTTAAAATGTGAGCGTAGAACCGAGGATACCTGGGTTCGATTCCCGGAGCCGAATAAAAAAACGTCTCGGTCTGGTAGGACGCAGAAGGCTGATCACCTACTTGTCCCTAAAGAAAATCGATCAGTGAAATAGTTGAGTGCATAATGCATCTGCCCTTTACCCCACTAGGGGACATGGGACTTCACTTTTTATCTTACTCCTGATGTATGTAGTTACATAATATTATGTAATATTAAATTGTAATATTGACATGATTTTAAAAGAGCAACTATGGAGTTTCTTGCCGGTTCTTCTCCATAGATACTGCTTTCCGAATCGGGTTGTTAAAAATACGACGATTCAGAAGTGCTTCTAGAAGAAGTCTAATTGAATAAACATAAATGTATGAGTTTGAGTTTACTGCTTAATCGAATTATAGTTTTTATAATATAAAAATAATTAATGTCCGTGTGAAATTTCAGCGAAATTGATTGGATTGTTTTTTGAATAAAAATGATTAACGTAGCAGTTTTATCGATATCAATTCAGGTTTATTATTATAATAGTTTTAATAATACTTGAACAATAATCAAATAGACAAAAAGTATAGTTAGATACAAGTGGATACAATTATATTATATTCAGTTTCGTGTTATCTACACTAATATTATAAAGAGGAAAACTTTGTTTGTTTGTTTGATTGTAATGAATAGGCTCATAAACTACAGGACCGATTTTAAAAATTCTTTCACCATTCGAAAGCTACATTATCCACGAGTAATATAGGCTATATATCATTATGCTAAGACCAACAGGAGCGGAGTTAAGTGCGTGACATACGGTGAAGATTATATCACAGTATCTTAAGGTATCCGGTATCAGTGTTCTGACCATCATTTTTCTTATTGTCATTGCGTACTACAGAAGAACTACCCCTGTAGAACTGTTACAAATTTTTTGGCTGTAACATAAAATGTTACGGTAATATTATAGTATCTTCATCGTGTGTGACGCGCTTAATGCGGTGAAACCGCGCGGCACAGCTAGTAACATATGAATTGAACAATAAATTGTCGTGTCCCATAGTAATGCTTTCGGAATATGAATCTACCTGTATTGACCTGTGTTCTTAGGGAAATATAATGTTATTATTTTATTAAGCAGTATTCAATAAAAGTTTATCTGAACACATATGTATAATACTAGCACACAAATGGAATTCGTATGTTAAAAATACTATAGAATATATTTTAAAAAAGATTTAGAGATAATTTTAATATTATTAATATCTTAATTATTACTATTATAAAGGCGAAAGTTTGTATGGATGTTTGTTACTCTTTCACGTAAAAACTATTGAACCGATTACAATGAAATTTAGCACATATATAGAGGGTAATTTGGATTAACACATAGGATAGGTTTTATCCCGGAAATCCCACGGGAACGGGAACTATGCGGGTTTTCCTTTGAAAACGCGGGCGAAGCCGCGGGCGGAAATCTAGTAAATATTATTTCAATTTCATTTATCCATATAGAACTATCGGATTTACAAATACATTATCCGTACATAACTTTAAAACATTTGTGGTTAAAGTTGGTTGAAACCAGAAGACTTCGAGATGACTTGCTGAAGACGCTAGACAATGGAACAGCTACGTGAATAGAGCTTCCTGTACTTTATTACAAATAACTTTACAATGATATAAATCCATAGATGCGCCTTGAAATTAATTTTGTAAATAGTCATGATGATGTGTGTTTTACTTCGCTTAAACTTACCGAATAAAGTTATGATTTTGCGTAATATATATAATAATATGTACGTATGTTTATCTATTTTAGCTCACCTCCTAAAATATTGTGAATTATTAATATTAAAGTCTCAATTGTTCAAACAATCCACAACAAAGAATTTTGTACCTTGTTCGATAAATCATTATTATTTATTTATTTTTACTAACTAATTAATGTTCAAATTAAAATTAACTTCTCATCAAACAATCGTACCGCATACTTTTTCATTCCATCCTTCTCTACCACGTTGAAATTTATATTTTCATAATATCCACAAGATATTTCGCTCCAGTGTGTACTTCGACACCAGGCCTACACCCGCATCACGCTGTCCTAACTTCTCTGATTTATTGTGGAACTAAACTATTAAAGCTCCTGTTATCTCTTGGAGATGACATAACAACTTGGAGATTGTTTTTACAAGTCAGTTGAAGATTTTAACAATTTTATCGAAATAATATAAAGTATTGGTGACTAGCTATGCGCGGTTTTATCCGCATTGCTCCGCTCCTATTGGTCTAAGCGTGATGTTATATTATAGCCTTCCTCGATAAATGTACTAAAAGAAAGAAGTTAAGTAAAGTTTTCAAGTCAGACTCGTGGTTTCTAAGATTAGAGCGATCAATCAAACAAACTTTTAACTTTATAATCCATACTAATATTATAAATGCGAAAGTAACTCTGTCTGTCTGTCTGTCTGTTACTCAATCACGCCTAAACTAATGAACCAATTTGCATGAAATTTGGTATGGAGATATTTTGATACCCGAGAAAGGACATAGGCTACTTTTTACCCCGGGACATAGGATAGGTTTTATCCCGGAAATCCCACGGGAACTATGCGGGTTTTTCTTTGACTGCGCGGGCGAAGCCGGGAGCGGAAAGCTAGTATTAGTATAAATATTATTAAGACTGTTGTGAATGTATCTAAAAGGACGCTACTAGAAAAGAACACAGTATTTTCAATCTCTTAACTGGAACTATTGTTGAAATATTAAAAAAAAGACCTGTGGCACTCGGGGACTGCCGCGGTAAAGCTATTGCATGCTATGCCTTCAAGCCACACCTCCGCGCCCGTCGAAGTGGGGAGCGTGAGGTTTTTCGTTGCTAAATTTCTGGATTCAGTCCCCGCGCTCAAGGCCCGCGATAGAAGCTATGCAATAGCTTAAAAACAATTTTAAACACAGACATAGAAACACAACAATAAATAAATCTCAGAAGGAAACTATTTATTCTAGTTAAACAATATTTCACTGACAAAAACAGAACACAAACCATTGCCAAAAGAAATACCAATCAATCGTAACGCTTTAAATTCTACTCCAATATGAATGACAAAGACATCATTTGCTTTGCGAATATTCAAGATTCTGTTAACGGACTTGAATCTTGTTCTATACCGTTTCAATTACACTCTAAAACAAACATAAAATTAACCCGTTGGGTTGATGGATAACATTTAAATTTCGGTTATCGAGAGCCACACTTGAACTATGTAAAATTCTACCTATTTTTAGCCATCAAAATTCGCGTAAATTTCAACCTATTTTTTCCATTACACCAGGTTGTATAAAATCGCTTTCAATGTTTACAATCCTTGAAAGAAAAACACGATTTATTTATTTTTATTGAAAGCAATGTTCCGAGTATTGTCGCGCGTGAAAATTGCCGCGACAGGAATGTATGATATTTATTTCTAGATGAAAAATATCGTTACAAATAGTGGTGGCTCAGTAGAGATCCTCTAACTTGAAAGAGACAAGTCGTGGGTTCGATAGCAGGCAAGCACATAGGAAATAAATTAATTTTTCAATTTATCTACGTATGATAATAACATCACCACTGCTCGAACGGTGAAGGAAAACATCGTGAGGAAATTTACATGTCGAAGAATCAAAAGTTCGAATACATGACGTGACATATACCAACTTGCACTTGGATGGTGGATTATGGCCTGTACACTCATAGAAGGCCCATGTCCCAGAAGTGGGATATATGGGCTGATGATGATGATGATGAACATCGTTACATCTATGAAACAGAGGTTGTCTTACATTTTGTTCTGTTGAACTCTTTTCAATACATTAGCGTCCGAAACACACGGATTGAATTACTTACCATATTTTCCAGGCGTATCCGTTTATATAGCTGAGCAAAGTTCGTACGGTATTAGTGTTTCAATGGTTTCAATGCTGTAACGAGCGAGGCGACAGTATTTGGATGTGATAAAATTATAATATCTGAATATTTTTTATATATGTTTAATTTTAATGTTTTTTTCCTACAATATACTAAATGTTTATCCATTACAAATTATGTTATTAGTGTTCTAGTTTAAAATATAGCTAAAAAAAGTGAGTTAAGTTTAGTTCCGTACACATAATATTTTACACGGCATTTTTTCTCTACAATAATGTGCTGCTCAAATCAACGGTAAAACCTATTTTACAGCTTCAATTTATATACATATATACCTTGCTATACCTTTCGACGAAACACATTTTTTATACATTGTGATTGCAGTACTCAAGAATTATACCTCTTAATAAAACAAGCAACCATCAATTTACTTCGAAAATCGCTCCCGCCTTCGCTCGCTTGCATAACCTCTTACCTCAAAACAGCGAAACTCTAAAGTGAATCGCATATTCTTAACGGCCATGTAAATTCTGTGCCTCCAGTGAATAAGGGAATAACTCAAAAACAGCACTTTTCAGGAGAGACAAAAAACTATATATCAATACTAAATCTTTATTAATTCAAAATTTTAAGCTTGTATGTGTAAGATATGATGTTAGACTATATTTTTACATATGAACACATATTGTAACAACCCCATAAATATACTTTTTTAGTGTTTTTTTGTAGTTGTGGCCTTATGAACGAGTACTTCATGGAATAACTCAATGTATTCACATACTTTTTTTTTTACTCTTTGCAATATAACGACTTATGCCCTTATGCACTATGTTCATAATCGCACAACACGACTTATATTATTGCCAGTTTTGGTTTTATAGAAATGATGTGACTTATTATGCTTGAAATTTGTGTACTTTATGACTCAATTGAGGCATTTTAGTGGAAAAACTATGCACGTAGCTTGAAAAACGAATGAAATCAAAGGGTTTTTTTATCATTATTAGATTGGAAATTGACTGGGGCATTTTGCCAAACATTAAAATTGGTGACGTTGCTTTGCCTTACAAAACGGTAGTCAGAAATTTAGGTGTGTTGCTTGACCAAACTTTATCTTGGTCTTTCCATATCCAGGAACTAAGCCGTAGGATATATGCTGCTTCTGCTACGCTCCGGCGGCTTCGTAACTTCTTGCCTATTCCTACTAAAATTACGCTAGCGCAATCCCTTCTCCTTCCCATACTTGATTACGCTGATGCATGTTTTCCTGATTTAACAGCCGAGCATCTTGATAAACTTGAGCGTCTTCAAAATTTCTGTATTAGATTTATTTTCGGCCTTCGAAAATACGACCATGTTTCTTCTTTCAGGAAAAAGCTCAAGTGGCTCCCTATCCGACTTCGCCGGGATCTACACTATTTGCAACTACTGTTCCGTATCCTTTTTAATCCCTCTGCTCCTTCCTACCTCAAGTCCAATTTTTCCTTCTTGCACAATGAAAGCTATTCACTTCGCTCTGAGGACAGACTTATCTTGCGTGTTCCATGCCGACGCACAAATTTCTATGGCAAGTCATTCGCAGCAATTTCCGTGAAGTTATGGAATTCTCTGCCGTTAAACATTCGACAAGCCAGGACCGCTTCGGGGTTTAAAAATCTTGTGAGACAACACTTTCTCTCCGCTGTTGATCCGGATCAGTAACATTCTTTATTATTTTACATGTATGTAGTAGTATAAGTGGTATTTATGTATAGATATGCATGGCATTTATATATATGGGTATTTTATTTAATATCGGTGTGTTTCCTTCAGAATATGATATATAATATTTATGTATATATATAATTTGTATGTATACCTATTTATTTTATTTATGTATGCGTCTATGTAGATTTATATTTATTATCTTTGTACATGTATGTAAGTATATGATATTATATATATTTAGATATGTATTAATTTATGTAGACACATGTTTGTATGATAAAAAACTCTTCTTTTTCTTGGTTTTTCTTGCTATTATTATTATTATTTTATTTCTTTTCCTGTTCTCGTCCCGCGTACCTTTTTGCTCGTTACCTTTTACCGTGGTTGCCTGGAAGAGATCACTACGTAGTGATAAGGCCGCCAAGTTAGTTGTACTCTGTTTTTTAGCTGTAAGTAATTTTAAGTTTTCCTGATTGTACAACTAATAAAGTGTTAAATAAATAAATAAAATAAAATAATAAAAACAAAACAAAATTTAGGTATTTATGCATTTAACCCTAGAAGTCCAATCTACGTAAATTTGACGTATGAACTCTTCTATATTTACCATCGAATCGCTGCAAAATCCAGAACCAACTTATTAGCCGTCTAGACCTAGCAGTACATAGTTGGCTCATCCACGTAAATTCCGCAAATTGGTTGTAAAGAGGATGTTGTGCGTCATTTTGACGTATAATTAGGCTTTTCGTGACTTTTAAAATTGTTTAAAATTTTTATTTTGTAATTTATTTGAATAATTTTTTTCAAAGTCACGTTTCACATGATATCTATAGTATTATACTATAGATTGAGTATAAAATGGGATCCAGACAACTTTTATACTAGGACGAAAAACCTTCAATTTTAGTACCTAAATGACGATTATTGTCCTCCGCTGGATTTGGACTTCAAGCAAGGGGATTGGGTGGCTGAAGATGATATCCGGAGTAAAACCGAATATGTTATGGGGTTTTGTTGCCCATGTATAATGAAAGTCGTAGATTTGTAAAATAAACCTTTAATCGATCTGTCAATAATACAGTACTATGTTGTTAATGCTATACAGTGTTTCACCAGTCACCACAATGAGTCTAGTCTGTACAGGTTAGCAGGAGACAATCATTGAGTATTGGTATTAAATACGTATCAACTGCGTATTGCATTTTGCGTATTAACTATTGTCCTAGTGAAAATTAATCGTCGAATCAATTTGAAATTCGATCAAGTGCGTTCCGTTTCGGAACGCCACAGATAATAAAATATAGATAATAACGCCACAATGTCATGGTGGTATACATTGAGGATACAAGCACTATAAAGAGATAAGAGAAGCCCGAAAACCATATTCCTGTATGTTCAGTTAATACAGGAAAAGTTATAGGTGGTCAGTGGCGATATTTTACGGCATGATATAGAATTTTAACAATTTCTATATCATATGATATTAAAATAATGTAGATAAATAAAGAAAATACAATGAGCCGCAAAGATTTTATGAAAAAATTAAGCACAGATTTGAAGGTGCCTTGGATGCAAATACGACTTGTGGCACGCTCTTTGAAGAGACTCTACGTGACAAAAGCCCAATTTTTTCAAAATATGTAGTACCAGAGTATCCATAAAATGTTTACGAAAATGCAGGACCAAAGAAGTATCGATATTGCGGATTTTTTTCCTATAAAAAAGGCAAATTACCAAAGCACAGTGGCTAAAACGCTATATGCGGAGAAAACGATATTCATAATTGTCAAGACTGGTTATAAATACTTTTTTTTATGCGACTATTATAGACTATAGTATTATTGTCTTGATTATTGTAGTTAGATAATTTAAAAAAAAAAAGATTAAAAACGAGTTATTTTTTAAAAACTTACCCAATTATAAGAAGAAAATATAAGTTTAACATTTTTGTTGGTTTTTTTTAGATGATTCAATTATCGTTCTGTATTTATATAAACAAAGAGTATAATATCATTAAATGCACTTAATGTGTTAACTGTATTTTTAATATCTATTGCAAAAAATAATTTATTTCCATAGAAATATATTAGTATCCCAAGTTAACTGATAAATACCTTTTTTAAAAAATATAAAGATTTGTTGTTGCAGATTTATTGAAAAAATGATTTAAAAATAATAAGGAATAGTGTGTGTTGTTTCCGTGCAGTATTCAATTAATAGACCAATAGCAACACCGCATTAATGCCAAACTGTCTCATGTCGTCACTTGAACCAATGACACTAAAAGAGTTGTTCCTTTATGCTCATGTTAGAAAAATGACACAAATGCGTTTATACTAAAATAGTGTTAGGACTGATGGAACAAAATGAATTAAGTCTTTATTCAAAAAGTATAACTACACATACGTCTTTGTGTTCGTGGGTACTTTTGACTTGAGACGAATAGTTCCTTTGCGATTGCCTAAAATGATGGATAAGGTAACTTATACCGTTAATCACACCCTACTTATACCGTTTGGGTCATTCGAAAAAATGGGTTAGGACGCAGCTAGAGATATGACCTTTTGATATGTTGTGTATTTTGACGAGCTGAATCCAATGGTGCAATAAAAACCAAAGGGTATAACTCGTCTTACTCCCTTATTCACTGGAGGCACAGAATTGCAAGAGGACAGCCCTGGCGGCCAGCCAGGCAACAAATCGGTTCAGACAAAAGTTATTTGTTCTCTAAGTAATACTGGTTATATGTCAAACTGGTAAGCGTGCGGTATCGGAAGTTTTAGGGATGAACTATATCTACCGGTATTTGTGTGAAACTATCGGTGTATAAAATTATAATTGATGCTTTATTGCAATTTGGACAATTTTCACACACGGCACGATCATCCCATACTAAGCTTTCGCTCGTGTTATGGAAACCAGATGGCTGATTAACATACATATTATATAATTTTAAATAAATACTTATATAGATAATTAACACCCAGACACAGAGCAAACATCTATGTTCATCACACAAATATTTGCCCCGGGTGGGAAGCGAACCCACGACCAGTGGCTTGGAAGGCAGGGTCACTACCAACCAAGCCAACTGGCCGGCAATTCAAAGAATATAATGTTATTCAGAGAATGTAAAGGGAGACACATTGTTTATTATTAACTATAGTGTACTGGCGGTTTCCCATAGCAACGTACCTACATGGTTGATGAAAACTCCTATGAGAAGATGTTTCTCCATGGTATAAAGTAGGCTATATTTCTACCTAGCCTTATACAATTGCGACATGAAAGAAAGACACACAAACTGACAAACAGGCTTACGCATTTATAATAATGCTAGCGGTCCGCCCCGGCTTCGCCCGTGATACATGTTTACGTTTTCTCTACATAAGAACCATCCTCGTACTTCAAGGAATATAATAAAAAAAGAATTATCGAAATCGGTTCAGCCGTTCTCGAGTTATGCGCTTACCAACACATTTTGCGATTCATTTTTATATATAAGAAGACTAGCGGTCCGCCCCGGCTTCGCCCGTGGTACATATTTACGTTTTCTCTACGTAAAAACCATCCTCGTACTTAAAGGAATATAATAAAAAAAGAATTATCGAAATCGGTTCAGCCGTTCTCGAGTTATGCGCTTACCAACACATTTTGCGATTCATTTTTATATATAAGAGATTATATACTAAAACCTTCCTCTTGAACTCTATCTATTAAAAAAATCGCATCAAAATCCGTTGCGTAGTTTTAAAGATTTAAGCATACATAGGGACATAGGGACAGAGAAAACGACTTTGTTTTATACTATGTAGTGATTATGAAATAAATAAGATAGGACTGTTATGATATTAGCAGCAGTAAGTATAATAAACTAGCTGCTCCCCGCGATTTCACCCCCGTGGCTACATTCCTGTTAATCCTAGCTAGCGTGATGATATATAGCCTTCCGCGATAAATGGGCTATCTAACACCGAAATAATTTTTCAAATCGGACCAGTAGTTCCTGAGATTAGCGCGTTCAAACAAACACTCTTCAGCTTTATAATATTATTATAGATTTATAGAATATTATTAGAGGTAAGAATTTTTACTTCACCCCTAGACAAAGTCACAGGCACTGGGCAGCAGCCTGTTTTATTTAAAAAAGGGAACGTTAATCCTACCAATATTATAAATGCGAAAGTTTGTGAGGATGTGTGTGTGTGTTTGTTACTCTTTCACGAAAATACTACTGAACCGATTACAATGAAATTAAGCACACATATAGAGGGTAACATGGATTAACACATAGGATAGGTTTTATCCCGGAAACCCCACGAGAACGGGAACTATGCGGGTTTTCTTTGAAAACGCGGGCCAAGCCGCGAGCGGAATGCTAGTACATTATAATATTAAACACAATATGTCGTAGCGATGCGACCCACTAATCCAGATTCAATTGAAGGCACTTGGATAAGATTTCTCAAGTAAAACATACATTTAAGTCATCAACTTGAGTGTACTTAGAAAATATTGAGATAGCTTTGTTTTAAAAGTTATGTAGAAAAATAACACAATATTTTTATGGTTATTAATATTGAAATGAAATGTTAGAGTTTCAAATTAAAAAGGATGCTTTTAAATATTTTTGTAACATATCAATTATGATAAAAAGCTGTACACTAAAAAAATACATTTCCATAAAATATTTTTTCGTCATTGAACCGAAACTAAATGGCTTAATCGACTTTTATAATAAACTAGCTTTCCGCCCGCGGCTTCGCCCGCTTTATCTAAAAAATAATAAATTATATACTAAAACCTTCCTCTTGAATTACTCTATCTATTAAAAAAAACCGCATCAAAATCTGTTGCGTAGTTTTAAAGATTTAAGCATACATAGGGACATAGGGACAGAGAAAGCGACTTTGTTTTATACTATGTAGTGATTTTGAACGGATGAAAAATAGTTCATATTTTATTCGAGCTTATAATATACCGAATTTCATACAGGTTCAATGATTTTGACATGATTCAGTCACATCATGAGTTACACAATTATTCATACAAACATACAAGCTTTTGTATCACACTAGCTTTCTGCCCGCGGCTTCACCTGCGTATTCTTAAACTTCACAAGTTATTTACCTTATACTTCCAACCAAAAAACACGCTATTCATTGTTAAAACAGAATGAAAATCGGTGCAGAAGTTTTTGTGTTTTTCACGAACAGACAGACATACTGAGAGACGGGGCGGAGGAAATTGTTTTAGTTAATTTTTTTGTAAGTTCTGATAATAGATTAGTAGGATCTCTTGTTTCTTCTAGAAAATTTCATAAACTTCGGTTACGTTGAGTATTTAATATTTCCTAAAAATACTGGAAGTAACCTAAGTTTATAAAATTTTCCAAGAAAACCAGTAATAGTCCAGTTTTACAAAAGAAATCAAAGCAGGTTCATGTTACATTCTACCTCTTTATAACATGATAATTATAGACTGGTTTATAGTTTAAAGTTAAACTATAGTTTAAACTATGATCCAAGTTATTTGTATTTCAATATTAGTTTAATGAGAGGATGCTGTTACATGGAGATTCTTGGAATGTCAGAGGTATAAGTTTGTGTGTAACTATTGTTTATATTTGTTTTTCGTAAAGTATGCAGATTAACTTGTAAGGTATCTTATGTAATTTGGTGTTTTGAAATCAATAAATTGTGTTATCCTCAATATTTTTTGTTTAATTTCTTCCCTTCAATGGTTAAAAAAATGTGTAGGTAAAAAAAATATTTATTTTTATTTTTATATCAAATTAAGTTTGGTAACTACCTAACTAAAATTCAACTTAAAAACAAAAATACTATTCCTAGCCTTTAAATTCAATTCCATTCTCCCTAGCGGCATTTAAATTTTAAATAGGTCAAATTCTACAAATGTTGCTGACGAAGCCGGTCAGTAAGCTAGTTTTGCATAGTACAATGGTATTAATTTAATATGAAATTAAACAAAATTAACAACAATAAAACTGTTTCGTCTATTTAATTAACATTATATCACATATTGTATTATACGCGAAATTACCATACTTATAAATCAGATCAGATGGGTCCTTCACATAATTATATATAATTTTTATAAATCCCGCATAGTTCCCGTTCCAGTGGGATTTCCGGGATAAAACCTATCCTATTTGTTAATCCAAGTTACCCTCTATACGTGTGCTAAATTTCATTGTAATCGGTTCAGTAGTATTTGCGTGAAAGAGTAACAAACACATCACATCCTCACAAACTTTCGCATTTATAACATTAGTAGAATCATTGCGATAAAACACATATTTAAATACTGAATCCAGACCTATTTTATATCTAGCCTATTCATTAAAAACCATATAGACAGCTCTGCCCCATTTGATACAATCAGATAAAAGATTTTGGATGGTCGCCATATGCGCTGAATATATGAATATATTCATAGATTTCCAATTGTGAAAGAGGACAATGGAATCTACATATCGTATAAAATTTAATGCCTTATGGTGGCCTTGGCTCGAAGCTGTTTGTTATGCAGATATTAGTTTGTCGAATTGTCATTAGGCGGGTTTACACAGCGAGCAGCCTCGCGAATCAAGTGAAGCAGTGAGGTTAGAATGTCACTTAAGACAAACGACATGCAAGATCGTTTCACCTAATGTGATCACGAAGTATAGAGGGTCCATAGTTTTCGCCAATTGAAAGCTTTCGATTGGCTGACGGATAGTTGGCTGACCAATCAAAATTAAGTGAACCGATCGTTCATGCGTTGCCTTATGACATTCTAACCCCACAGTTTGGTCGATGTGAAGGTCTAGAAAAGCAGCGGCGCATGCGTTGGCCTCATTCAATCAAATATTTTTATAACTCGTGAGTTATTCTGATGTATAGCTTATATTATGTCAAGTAATCCTGTAAAGTTTCATTTAAATACGTCCAGTAAATCGATACATCTATCCTTCCATACTTACAAACTTTCACGTTCATAATATTAACTAGAAGCACGTGTGACTTCATTTACTTTGGTCGAGCCTTCCACACCGAGCTTCGCGCAATTGCTTCGCGAGGCTGCTCGCTCTGTGTGGAACCGCCTTTATTTGTGTCAAATTGTATGTATTTGGGTAATCGAAAATATATTTGTATGGGTTATCACTCTTATGATGAAAATGCAAAACTGATAGATTCTGTATGTTAGTTTTTCACGCTAGAATAGCTTAACAGATTTGAATGAATTATGAGTATAAAAATGAAAATGATATTATGAAAAGGAAAAGCTTTTCTTTAAAATCACATTGCAAAATAATAGAAAATACCAAATAGAAGTTTAACAATATTTACGTTGGATTTGTCGCCCTTTGCATTAGGATAGAATTTTAAAAACTGCAAAAAAGGTCGTCGTTCCGAGCTGCTACTTTCATATAAATAAAAAATCATATCCATAAGAACTAGCTAATAATATACTTGATAATTATTTACGACACGTTAAACCAAATAGCACGTGCAACCGAAATACTACAAACATTACTAAATATCGTTGTATTGTACAAATTCGTACTGTATTCAAAAGCTAGCATCTTCCTCCATTCGATTTTACCTCCCGGCTGTAGTTATAAATGCTAGCACGAATATATTGTATCAATGTATTGCACAAAATGGTCGAATTCACAGCACGAACCAGACTTCGTAAAATAAATAAATATTTATGCATTTAGTATGGCAGATTTTATTAATTTCCTACAAATCGTTTGGTCTATTTTTGCATAAATTCATTACACCATTACTTTTATTTTTATTTTATTAAATACAAAATTTGTATTTAAAACATTGTGTATCTTTATTGAAATAACATTTAACAGAATTACACATGATGTTAAAATTGCAAAAAATATTTAAATGCTACGAGAAAAGTAATCACACTTTATACAAAATCAGCTGTAAAAATATAGTATACTAGCTTTCCGCCCGCACTGTCAAAGAAAAACCCGCATAGTTCCCGTTTCTGTGGGATTTCCGGGATAAAACCTATCCTATTTCCCGGGGTAAAAAGTAGCCTATGTCCTTTCTCGGGTATCAAAATATCTCTATACCAAATAGCAAGCAAATTGGTTCAGTAGTTAAGGCGTGATTGAGTAACAGACAGACAGACAGAGTTACTTTCGCATTTATAATATTAGTATGGATTGTATTAATATAATATTATTCTCGGTCATTGATTCGATCTAAATATCATGTGGTTGATTTGGTGATAATTAAATAATTTGATTAATTTAATCAAAATCTGTTATAAACATCAATGTTTATAACAGATTTTGTACATAGTAACTCAATGGTTATAAATCAGTTCAACATAGGCTTGCATTACACGTTCTATTAAAAAAAGGTATGTATTTGTCTGTATAAATGTTATTTGTATAATTACTGTGAATTACTAATGCCACTTTGTCAAATTATTTTATAGATCATTCTTTCGTTGTTCTCAGTGCGTTTAAAAAGAATCTGTGTAATGTTCTAATACTGAACAACACTAGATACAAGTGTTCGTTTACACTAAAAGGTCAAGAAAGAATGCTCTTGCTCTATCTTTAGCTCTATGTTCGTTTGGTCTAAATGCACCGTTAATATAATCAATTTGCACAAAAATAAATGCCTGTCACACAATTATATTCTCTAATTATTATTTTTCAGAAAGTGACCATTGATCAAGTGACCCAAATTTTCAATATAATAAAATAGAAATATACTATTTAATCACTACATAGTATAAAAAAAAGTCGCTTTCTCTGTCCCTATGTCCATTTGTATGCTTAAATCTTTAAAACTACGCAACGGATTTTGATGCGGTTTTCTTAATAGATAGAGTGATTTCTGAGGAAGGTTTTAGTATATTATAATTTATAAGGTTTTAGACAAAGCCGGCCGAAGCCGCGGGCGGCAGGCTAGTAGTGAATATTTAAATCCAAAAGGGACTTCAAACAGCTCTGATCTATTTCCGATAGTTTACCAGAGCTATAACTTAGATCAATGTTCTAATGCAGCCTTTCCCAACCTTTTCCAAAAGCGGACCCCTAGCGCCACCTTACCCTGATCCGCCGAACCCTAGCGCCACATTATCATGATCCGCGGTCTCCCAAAAAAAATTATTCGCATAAGTCAATCTGAAATATATTTAAAAAATTGATTGATTTCTTGCAGTGGTTTTGTATAAAATGGCTTAGCCACGCATCACTTGACAGATTATTAAAACTGATAAATACAAAGTCCGGCCGTCAATAATCTGGTCACTAAGGCTTTGGTAATTTTTTTTGCTTTGTCCGCGGACCCGCTGGGATATGCACGTGGACCCCAGGTTGGGAAAGGCTGTTCTAATGAATGAGCTACGTTCGAAGACATGAATATACATCTGTCTTTATTTATCTGTGGGTACAATTTGTATTAATCTACTAGAATTGGTTAATACGGGTTGGTGAATTAATTGTGTTGTGGAATTCGTGTATTGGGTACGATTTAAACATAAAGGAAGGTGTTCATAGCTTTAATGTTATGTTCATGTTTGTTTTTGTAGTATCTGTTTAAGGATATTTTTTAAAAAAACGAAACTATACCTATATGAAAATATTACTGTATACCTACCTATATTTGAGTAAAAATCGAAGCAAATCGATTTATAGATTGTCATAAATTACCGACTTGTTTTAATTAAAAATCATAGTACCTACGATTGAGTATTTATTATGTTTTGTTGCAACTGTTTTTTTCTACACCATCCATAATCGCCTTTTAAATTGATATCGATTGGGGAAGAACTATTATTTCAAATTTAATAAGTGTAATTAGTAGTTAAATTAATTAGAGTCAATATATCTGCGAATTTGTAACAATATGTCTCTTTATTCTCTACAGATTAATAGTTGAATTTATCTCTCTTAGTATATAGCATAATATTAGGAACTAGCTGCTCCGCGCGGTTTCACCCCTGTGGCTCCACGGTCCACCCCTGTTGGTCGTAGCGTGATGATATGTATATAGCCTATAACCTTCCTCGATAAATGGGCTATCTAACACCGAAAGAATTTTTCAAAACGGACCAGTAGTTCCCGAGATTAGCGCGTTCAAACAAACAAACAAACTCTTCAGCTTTATAATATTAGTATAGATTACTACCTACATGTATTTTAATGTTAACTCTATATACCTGTATATAAAAGACTGTAATAGCCCATACATTTTCAGTTTCGCAAGCTGTAGTACGAAATAGTCATCAAACTTGCCTTTGGCCACTCGCATATCTTCACAAAGGACTTACATTTGAATCCAGTATTGCGTCAAAGGTAAAATACCAACGTTGCTGTGAATTTATAAAATTGAATTCTGTGCTGTGTGAAATAAATATCAATATTAATGGAGTTGTTGTGAACGGATTCAGGAGAGTAGTTGAGACCAATAAAGGCTTGTTTTAGTCATTTATGCAAGTAGAATTTATTTTCGTAATCACATTACATGAATAATAATAAAATACCTGTACAAATGGGGAGTGTTCCGAGGAACTTTTTGGCTTAATACCGGCTGCCAAATTCCACAATCGCACTGCACGGCATAAGCTCAAGTACCATCCGCACCACCTGGATGAGTGGCTCTCAACAACTGTGCGCTTCTCACGGCATTTCTTGCCCAGAACAACAAAACTGTGGAATAGCTTACCATCTTCGGTGTTTCCATCTGTTTACGATATGGATGCCTTCAAAAAAAGAGCCTATGCGTCTCTCAAGGGCCGGCAAAACAATCGCAAGGGTACCTAACGTTGCAATTGCTATGGGCGGCGGTGAACACCTTACATCAAGTGTACCGCCCGCTCCTTTGCCGGTTGTAGTAATAAAAAAAAAATAAAAAAAAATAGTTGCGCAATCGAGGCAAAATATTTTTTTCGATTGTAGAGTATAATAATTTGGAAAATCCAAAAGTGCACGCCTCATAATTTTTTTTTAATAAATATTTATTAATTATTATTTTTGTTTATTTAATAACAATTAAACCACATCGAATCAGACCCTGAAAAATGAAAGGGTTCTATTCCTGAGCATACTCAAGCGTAAGAGAAAAAAAAAGACTCGATTAGTAAAGTATTTCGGTCGCTATCGTGTTAACAAGAAAAAGGATCCGCACATACAGACACACGGACGTCCAAGACTGAACTTTTTTAAACTGTTTTTTAACTAGTTTAAATAACAAAAATGACATCAAAAATATCATGAACGTTAAAAATTGTGTTTTTTCTTAATATGTGTGTGTATGTATTATCTTACAAGTGCAATGTATGATACATAAAGGCATTTTAAGTTTAAAAAATCAGATGTTTTGCGCGAAGTGACAGTAGTACCCACCTCAACGCTTCGCTTATGAGGCGTGCAATATCTCATGCTTCACAATAGGAGTCATGTAATATAAAATCTATGTTGCTATAGTACCTAATTTCTTGTGTTAAATTTTACGCGAGTATTATAAATTAATAAAGAAATACTTAATAATTATTAATATAATGAATAAAACGCGTTTAAAATCCGTTAAAGTTTTTAATTTCTACCTATGTTGCTATATTTATACTAATATTATAAAGCTGAAGAGTTTGTTTGCTTGTTTTATCGCGCTAATCTCAGGAACTACTGGTCCGATTTGAAAAATTCTTTCGGTGTTAAATAGCCCATTTATCGAGAAAGGCTATAGACTATATCTTATCATTCTAAGACCAACAGGAGCAGAGCACTGCGGGCAAAACCGCGGGCACAGCTAGTAAAATATATATTACGATTATACTTTACTATAGTACATTCCCAGACACTTTTAAGAGACACAATCTTGGTGAGAAAACAAGCAATCTATCTTAATTCCCCCTAAAGCCTGATCAATCGCTTGACGGTATTAAGTTACGGTATTCGGATGGAAGTGGATATAATCCTAGTAATATTAACGCAAAAGTTTGTGAGGATGGATGTATGTTTGCTACTCCTTCATGCAAAAACGGCTGTTCTCATCTGTATGAAATTCGGTACAGGGATTCTGGTTTGTAACTGCATTGAACGAGAGACATATTAACAATTATTTCGCAATTATTGCATCATTATGACGATAAAAATTGAGATAATAAACGTTTTAAAGTGAAATTACTTAGTACACGCACATTTTTTTTTACAATTTTTATTGATTTGCATTTTTGCCGGCATAATAATATTGAAGAATTGTATTTTATATTTCCTGTTAACATCTATCAACGAACGAAAACAAACTTAAAACGATCTGATCTAGTTACAATATAGGATGCTAGAACATTCTACACATAAACTCATATGGCCGCATCCGGTAGCGAATGCATAGTTCAAAGGACGTCCTTATTTCCCTCTATGATAGCGAATTATTTAGACTATCCTTTATGGACAAGAATGCTTATGATTTTCAAAATGTGTAGTTTTGAAGTTATAAAATGTAGATTTTCTTAATTTTATAGTCGTATTTCTGTTTTCATTGAGCCTTTGTTGTATTATTATAATTGAAATCGATAAATCAATCGAAAAAGTGGGGATTTAATCTATTTTTATATAAATTTTCAACTTAATCCATTCAGCGATTCGCATGTGATAATGAAACAAAGAGACAGAACAACTCTTGCATTTGTAATGTATTATGTATGAGTGTGTAGTTTACGCGAATATTATTTAACTGTAGAACTTAGTATTAAATAACATTAAAAAAATATCTATAGTATCTTTACATATAATGCTTACAACTCTTTGAGAAAAATAATATCATCGAACCATAGTTATATTATGACCGCCTCCTTGGTACAGTGGTTGACGCATGAGCGTAGAACCGGTCCTGGGTTCGATTCCCGGTGGAGACGAAAAAAAATGTTTCGGTCTGGCAGGACACAGAAGGCTGATCACCTACTTGTCCCTAAAGAAAGTCGATCAGTGAAACAGATGTATACTGCATCTGCCCCTTACCCCACTAGGTGAGACGGGACTTCACTTATAGTTATGTCATTTACCACAAGTTTGAAAAGCAGTTTCTATAGAGTAGAGTCGGCAAGAAATAGTTGCTCTTTTAAACAATGTTAATTTTCTTTTTCTAATTCCACACCTTAGCTTACTTTACCTTCAATATATCTAATCTCACACTTCAAAAGCATAGACAAAATACGCCACATAAAGGGATGTAATAACCTCAATTTGGAGCTCGGTTTAAAAATATAATGTCCTCAGAAAAGCTATTATTTATATCGCTTGGATGAAGGGTTAAGTGCTCCGACCCTTTCTCGATCCCTAGTAAAGGGTTACATCTAAAACCTTCCGGCTAAGACGTTTTATATAAGTTGTGTTGATATGGAATTTCACACGGTATATTTCGTCATTAATAAAACAAAAAAGAGCGTGTGTGCTGAGCACAAGTGTCAGAAGTGAAACTTCTTAGGCAAGATTCAAAGTTACCAAAATCGTCGCCTTACTCCATGACGTGACGGTATTGCCATGACGTGACCTGGAAATTTTACTCTCAATAAAATATTTTGAAGACGAGACAATAATTATAATGTACTGGTTCGATTTCACAACTCAACACAAATTAAAGTATAAATGGTATGATTTTTTACATTTTATTAACGAATGTCAGCCTCTTCACCTGCCTAGTTTAAAACTACCTTTGCGTTATTTTTAACATTCATGCTTACATAGGGATAGACAGACGGCGAGAAATTACTTTGTTTTATACTATTTTTGTACAGATATTAACTTTTTAAAAATAAAACATACAAACGCAAACCACCACCTTTTTCATACGCCCTTATTTTTCAGTTCATCATTTTAAATAATACCACCACATTCAAAGGTACACACTACATAATCAGGGAATCATAGACCAAAAGGTCAAGACTACTATTACATCCCTTCGCTGAGCTATGTTAAATTTTAATACCTCACAAGCTTTAATGGTGGTCATAATCCTTTAAACCATCTGCAGCCATAACCGTTTAACATTTAATATTAAATGTCCCACGGAAATTACGTCGTATGAATTAAATTTTGTCTTTTAAACTTCTCACATCTTGTCAAATGTAGATATCTAAGGTACAGAAAAATACGTGATTGTTATACTAATTTAGACACTTACAAAAATAGTTCCAAATGTTTTTCACTTCGCAAATCATAGTTGTATTAACAGCTTTAAATATAATACACTAGCTTTCCGCCCGCGGCTTCGCCCGCGTTTTCAAAGAAAACTATACATACGTAGTTCTCGTCCCTGTGGCATTTCCGGGTAAAACCTATCCTATGTGCTAATGCAGGTTACCCCTGTATATTTGCTAAATTTCATTGTAATCGGTTCAGTAGAATACTACTGAACCTGAACCGATTACAATGCGTGAAAGAGTTACAAACATACATAAAAACTTACCAACTTTCGCATTTATAATAATAATTAGGAAGGATTGATAACTGTACCTATAATAATATGTTACACGTTAAGTTAAATTTCTTAAAACCTATAACAAAACAACAATCAACAAAAAAACCAGCTGAATCATAATAAATTTACAACCCTATTCTTGGTACTGTGTACAATTTGATACATTCAACTTTAAAAAAATCCCGAGAATTTATCTAACGTTTTTTTTTTACTTTTATTATTTAATATGGTACAAAATATATTTATGCTCAAAAAATAAAAACTTTTGAAGTGCTTGCAACACTAAAATCGTCAGTAGAGCGCAAGATGGCTGACCGATCGAATGCGTCTACGCATCGCAAAGTAAGATTATAGTTTATTTATTATATTTTGTTAAAATTGTTTTCAAAACTAATCTAATTTAAAAACCTTGTTATATATTCTAACTACTAACGTTATTTTCCAATACCTAAATAAATTGTTAGTGCATGTAATCTTCATTGTTTTTCAAGTGTAGCAAATATGATACATTGCTAGATAGCGAACATTCTACATATTTTTAGCTGTGTATCAAATATGTGACATTGCCAGATTTGTAGAGATGTACTATTTCGTTAAGTTTTCCAAATCGATTATAGCCAAGGGGCCAAAATGTAGTCATTATGTATGTAAATTATTATTTTTTTACAGGTAATTTCACATTTAAACACGCAACAACAAAGAAGAGCTCGGCAAGTCGTAGCTCTTGTTCCAAAACCGGGAGCAAAATCAGATTTGGACGAAAGTGATACTTCTGAGGACGAAGTTCAATATTTCTCCCGCCTTCCTTACTCTGATAGCAGTTCGCCACCTCCATCATTGCCATCTTCAATAGAAAACCTAAATCTTCTCTCAGATGACGATATTGAGGTCAATGAAATAGTCGCTTCAAAGTCTTTAGTACAAGCATACAGTCAACATTCAATTCAGTCACCATTGATTAATCCTTGTTCGCCATCAATTTTATCGCCTAATCCATTAGCAAATGAGACCAGATCTTCGTGTCCGATACCATCACCTTCATCGCCATCTGTACTAGCTGCACCCTCACAATTAACTTCACCGCGAGTTAGTAACTTGAAGCGGCATCATCAGTCACCACCAACGTCGCCATTATTTGCAAATTTTCCTTCAACGTCTACTCGTTCAAAGAGACCTAAACTTGTCACAGTAAAACGCAAAGCAATACCACCTAAAAGGTTAACACCTAAATGGGGTCGGTTCAAATTTACTGGTTGTGCAGAAGTAGATGAAATCGTGTTTGAGCCAAGTGAAGAGAAAAGCCCAATTGAATATTTCATTCATAATTAATAAATATAATAATTCATAATTGTCATTCAATAAATGTTACAGAAAATGATATCAAAGATTTTCTGGCAATTCTTGTATAATATATGGGTATTCATAAATTATTACCAGCTTATACAGATTATTGGGCTAAACATACGCGAAGCAACAAAGTAGCTAATATAATGACCCTGAAGAAGTTCCAATTACTGAGGCGTCACTTGCATTTTAATGACAATTTGAAAGACGATTGTGAGACTGATTTTTTACTTTATTGTATTGATTGATCTCAATTTACTAATCATTAAGATTTAAGATTAATAACATAAGTACTAAGGCTGTTAATTATTCTAATTTTATATGTCTGTAGAAGAACATATTAATTTTATATTTTACTAGAGGTCCGCCGCGGCTTCGCCCGTGGTACATATTTCGCAATAAAAGGTAGCCTATGTCCTTTCTCGGGTATCAAAATATCACCGTACCAAATTTCATGCAAATTGGTTCAGTAGTTTAGGCGTGATTGAGTAACAGACAGACAGACAGAGTTACTTTCGCATTTATAATATTAGTATGGATTTTTTGTTATTTTACGAAGAATATTGACATTTTAAGTTTTGTTTTGTTACAAGTATTTTATTAAAAAAACTGATTTGTTTGGCACTGAAAAGTTGGCATTGTAGCAAATTAGATACATAGATTTTATAGTGTTGATTGTTAAGGGCTTGGCAATGTATCTAATATGTTACACTCAATAAATGACAATTTACTGACATTAAATTTTTTTTATTATTTTTTACCCCTTCTATAGCCACATACAAACATATTAAATAAGTTTTTTTTCAATTTAAAAAAAAAAATTTCTTGCCAAGTATAGGGCTAAAAAAAAGCAAATGCTCAAACCTTCAGAGAGCATTTGAATAGGTATTTAAATGTCTGCATCTCTGGTGCGATAAAGCACGAAGGAACACTGGAGAATTGTTAAATGCAAGTGGATGCAAATATTTTTTTCTGCAGGAGCTTAAATATGACAACATCGGCGATCTTAATCGAGGATTTTGTACTTGTAAAACACAGTTTGTACCTACATAACTACTTCTTGTTTCAATAGAGCGATGTTATTTACTATTTTAGTACATTTCTCATTTTGGTAAATGTATCGACGACGCACGCCAAACGCAGTTTGGTACTAGGGCTTGGCGTGCGTCGTCGATTATGTCCTATATTTTTCCTGCGATAGGAATATTTATAGGCAGATGATGATTATAATGACAATTAGAATACTGAAAATTGGGTAATCTTATTTTCATGGGATGTTCCCGTAAGCACGGCAGTCAGTGTAATGCAGTGTAATTGTATGATAAACATTTCATTGTAACTTACCTATGATAAGATAGATAAGATTATGATGATGCATGTAAAAACTAGTATGTAGTTATGTAATATAGATAAGCGTAAAATTTTACGATGTTACAGTATTTTAAAGATAATCCCAATCCTCCTCATTAAGTATAATATATTTCAAATTATACAATCATTAGGTCTATATTATAACCCCGTAAAATTAAAATCACTTCATATTCCCAGATTTGTCTAGAACGAGTTATCCATCGAACTGCAAATAAAAAGAAACCTCCTTTCCACGGCTCTAAATCCCAAAATGCATAAGCAATTCCAACTGCTTACAAAACATCATTGTTATGTAAATATAGGGAAATACGGAAATATGTGATTGTATGAAAAATGCTGACTCCGCGTAATTTGATTCGGTTTTAACTCGGCTGGTTTGTACGTGTCGTGAAATTTCTTTATGAATGAATAATGTGAAGTATCATGAACGTTATATTGTTATATTTCATTAGTAGTTTGGTTTAAAAACATCTGTTAACTTTCTAAAAATACGTTTCTGGGGAATAGGATAAGCGAATGGGCAAATTAAAATAATGAGTGGAGAATAAACTTAGAAAATAAATTATTTATTCCTTTTTTTAAGCTATTGCATAGCTTCTATCGCGGGCCTTGAGCGCGGGGACCGAATCCAGAAATTGCGTAACGAAAAACCTCACGCTCTCCACTCCGACGGGCGCGGAGGTGTGGCTTGAAGGCATAGCATGCAATAGCTTTACCGCGGCAGTCCCCGAGTGCCACACGTCTTTTTTTTAAGCTATTGCATAGCTTCTATCGCGGGCCTTGAGCGCGGGGACCGAATCGAGAAATTCCGTAACGAAAAAACCTCACGCTCCCCACTCCGACGGGCTCGGAGGTGTGGCTTGAAGGCATGCTATGCAATAGCTTTACCGCGGCAGTCCCCGAGTGCCACACGTCTTTTTTTTGTTTATATCTTTATTTAACGAGCTTAATCACAATATGAATATGTCGCTCAGATACACACAATCATACTTATAATTTTAATTTCAAATGTTTTTGCTGTTTCTTTTAATGACTAAATTTTGTAACATCGGCACCGATTTAAACAGGATTTTCATTTCTATGACTGACTAGCACTTTTTTAACGTTACGTTATTTATCAGTCGAGTGTTACCTATTTTTTATAACTAGAAAATACTAGGTACACTTAAACCGAAACTTTATAAGGTTTAAAAAATAATATCGATATAAAAAATAGTGTAAGTGTTGTTGTTGTTTGTTGTAACATTCAAACCACATTACACTGGAAAATTCATTTTTCGCTTAAATTCAGTTTTCTGGATCGAAAAATGAATAAAATTCGATAAACCTTTATTTGGTCACGAGAATATAGCTATTTTATATTCAGATATTTCTACATTGTACTGTATATTTTAACACAGTGTTTTTAGTAGAATTATTTAGATAGTAGTCGAGTATGAAAGTTACTAGTTCAAATGAATTAACTCAATGTAGAGCCATAATTTTCTCCTAATTTTTACATTAACTTCTTTGCTCTATACTTACACTTACACTTACTTATACTTACTTAATGTCCGCTTTTAAGCATGAATTTACTAATTCTCACTACTAGGAACTATATTTTATAGTTTTGCAAAGAATTTTGATAACAAGTTCACTAGAATAATCGATTTGATGGATTCTAGCTTCTAAAGGTAAGTTCACAATACCATGTATAAAAAAGTATAAAAAGACGATGGACTTTTTATACAAGAGTAAAACAAATTATCTAAACAAATTATTTGAACTAATTATTTGTTCTATAGACAATTTGTTTTACTCTAAGGGCCAATTTTTCAATGCTTGGATAAATATTATGCTTCCAATAAATAATTACACGATAATATTAAAATGTCACGTAAACTGTCAAATACGGACAATTAGAATACGTTTCTAAAATGGTACTTTTATACATTATTCGATTTTTTATACATTATTTTATCCAAGCATTGAAAAATCGACCTTAAGTCTCATTTATATGACCACATATACTTTGTTACTACAATCTTAATACAATTGTAGTTCAACGAAAATTAGGTAATGAAGTTGCTGACGCTACTCAATAAATCTCGATTCCTGAAGGATGAATTCACTGCATTGTACTCATTCCGGAGCAATATTACAAACAATGTATTTACTTTTTCTTTTATATCGACTGGCGATACTGTTAAACTTCTTTCAAATAATAATTTACTTGATTTATCCAGAAGTTTCTTGGGAAATTTTATGAAAAGGAACAAATAAAAGTCTTTGCTTTTCATTAAATTGCATTTGCTGCTGAAGGAACGATCTGCAAATAGTTACAATGGTAACTAAAAGTATTGATTGGTTCATTATGTTATTTAAAAGGTTTCTGAGGAATTGAATCAAACAGTGCTATTACTAGTTTTATAGTATGTTTGTATAAAAAAAAATAGTAAATTTCTATAAATATAGAATATCAGCATCCAAGATAGTTGTTCTTCTGAAATGGACTCGGATATATTACAATGTTATAAGTTGCTTGTTTCAAAAACTTCAAAGCGCTATTTAATTTAGAAGTTTGTATCCCTTTTTGTTCAAGTTTACGTCGTTTTAAATATCTACTTGTATAACAATTTAAAAATACCTTGTAATAGTTTGTGTTCCCGGTAGATTCATTTAAAAGATATATTTTTGACAGTTTTCTAAAAACATTTTTATTTTTTATCATCATGACTTTTACCAATTTTTAGGAATCTCCAAAAAAAACACGTCTTTTGTTTCACAATTATAGTCCGGATATTAACCATTTTATGACATACCTTTATCAATAAAAACAATACTTATACCGATAGAATAAGAACCAATACGATACCGTTATCGTTACCAACAAATATCGTTCCACAGAATCACACATCAGAATTTAGGCAGCTGACATAGAGCATCCGTGCGGTGAACAGAAATGTTTAAAACATGGCGGATCAAGATAGAATATTCTCATCCATACATCAAGTTCCTTAACGTTAAACCTTTGCTTTGAATGCTGGCGTTTTGTAGACAATATTAAAGTTTAGGAGAGAATTCTAAATGTTCTTCTTTGTTGCAGTTGAAATTTTAGTTCAGAATTCAGAAATTGCATGTTTTATATCCTGAATACTTGAATGTCTGCTGGGTAAAGTGATTTATACGTTGTAGAGGTTGTAAGTTTGATTCCCGGTGGAATTAATCGTATCAACTATACTAAACTAGAAGAAGAACATCCACGTAATCATTATTTTAGAATTGTCTTGTTAAACTCTACTATTTTCAGTAGAAACACTCGCGTGGTACAGTCACGTATCTGTTAACCTGGGTTATAATCTATCTCTATTAAAAATTTCATACAAAACTGAACAGCTGTTTTTGCATGAAACATAGAAGCATCAAACGGAAGATTTACAATATACAAGATAGAAGAAACGATAATAGCATATGAAAAGATAGAATATAATAATTAATATGGACATATTTCTATAACATATTATGCTCAAATATCCACACTCCATTCTGTAATTACCATTATCAAACGGATTTTAAAGAGCTTTCACCTTATTCAAAATTTATCACGCCATCAAAACATTTCCCGCCGTTTTTAATATTATTTTTGCAAACGTCGTACCACAAATATTTTGACAGATGTTCCACACAATGGGTTGAAGTAATCTGTAAGAATAGCGTAGGATACGAATTATCGACGTATTTTCTTGTGATTGTTTTCTATTATATTATTAAGTTGGTAAGTAAGAACAGTAGTTCAGTAAATAGAAGTATACTTTTTGAAACAAAGTGATACATATCACTATTTCTTCCTTCACTTGAAGGACCTGTGATGTATTCGTAAAAAAACGATCAGTGTAACAAATGTGTATAGGATTTTTCTTTCTCTATTATTTTTCAACAAAAAATAAACCGCCTTAAGCCGCCTAAGCTTAAGTAAAGATACAGTTTCTATAAAAAAGTACATTTGTTCAAGTTATATTTACCTTTATTATCATTAAAACAACTCCTCCTTTTTCGAAGTCGGCTGCAGCTCTTACACAACATACAAGACTGAATAACATACGTCTCTGTGACGTTGACACCAGGTTTATTCCCTTTACGGCTGTTAGGAGCCGCACGCGAGATTCTCTGATTTACAAACCTAAATCGAGAGGATTATATTACCCTTCACACGTGTAATAAAACATTTATTGAAATTACTAGAATAATTTTGAGTTAAAATTTACTTCTTGGGCTTTACGAGTACCTACTCAAGTTGAAAGGCTAAATCTTTACAATGTTATTCTGAATGTTGTGATGAATATTTATGTGTGTAATTATTTATGAGTGTATTATGTGTGTCTAAAATATTAACCTTCATGTAATTTCAAATTTGAACATTGGTATTGTATAAAATTAAAGACAATAAATTTCTAATTACCCTGTATACTAGCTACGCTTCACGGTTTCACCTGCGTGGATCTGCTCCTGTTGGCCTTAGCGTAATGATATATGCCTATAGCCTTCCTTGATAAATGGACTATCTAACACTGAAATAATTTTTCAAATCGGACAAGTAGTTCCTTAGATAAGTGTGTTCAAACAAACAAACTCATCAGCTTTATAATATTAGTATAGATAACAATAATAAAAGAGTTGGTGACTCTTTTATAATTAACCTTCTCAATGAGCCCAAAATCAACATTACCACGAAAATAAATAAAAGTATTTTAATAAGAATAAGATCCAATTTTAATACAATACTAGCGGTCCGCCCCGGCTTCGCCCGTGGTACATATTTACGTTTTCTCTACATAAAAACCATCCTCGTACTTCAAGGAGTATAATAAAAAAAGAATTATCGAAATCGGTTCAGCCGTTCTCGAGTTATGCGCTTACCAACACATTTTGCGATTCATTTTTATATATAAGAAAGATTACCACTTACGAAGATTCAATAAAGTTCTGATAGCGGATTTTATTATTACATGAGTTACTCTTCCAGACATTCTAGATAATATTTTTCGAAGAACTTAAAATGCGGAAGATCTAATATAATTTAAAACCAGATTAAAAGTTCAATTTCTTCTTATAAATATTCTGGCTTTTAGATTGGGTTTTATCGTAACATTATTTTAAAGTTTGTTAAAATTTTCGTTGTTAGTAATAATATAAGAGATACCTAGTTATTTAATAAATATGAAGCAATGAAATATGAATGTGTATGTGCTTACATGTGCATATTTATGTTGTATGCATTGTTTGTGCATAGTTTCATTAAAAAAATCTCTACTTTTGAGAGTATCTCACAAGTAGGAAATTATTTTTAAATCAAATCAAAAATGGCGAGTTATTGTGCCAATTATTTTCGCTGGTATACTTAATTACTATTAAAATATCCCAATTAATATATTATCTTAACTTGTGAACTGTAAGTAGGTACCTACTATTGAAGTACTTAACACTTTTTAATTCACATAATATATCTATTCAATAGCCATTTTTAAACATAATAACTACCCAATAAAAAATTTCATTAACAACCTACTTATATTGTTTCTTAACCGTATAAAAAACGGGAACAAAACCAATGAAACGTAACAGCCATTGTTTAAATATTAATTCCAATAAAAAACATACAAATTTTATTTTTTCCTGTCAGGTAAAACGGGTATAATCCACCCACATAACAATTTCCTTAAACGACAGCGACTCCAAGTTACTGTAAGTTGTCCTTCGTTTTGTACTAATTAAAATCTCCACAACTTCAAAGTTTATAAGTTTGATTATTTCGCAAGGAACACCGCAAGTGATTTCACGTTAAATTGTTATATGGATTAATACTTTTTATTTTTAACTAGCTGTGCTCTGCGGTTTCACCCGCATTACTCCGCTCCTGTTAGTCTAGTAGGTAGTCTTAGCGTGATGATAATATATAGCTTATAGCCTTTCTCGATACATGGGCTATCTAACACCGAAAGAATTCTTCAAATCGGACCAATAGTTCCTGATATTAGCGCGTTCAAACAAACAAACAAACTCTTCAGCTAATTTATGCATTTAGTATGATGATAATTATAATATTATACGTAGACTCTTAAGATATTTTATACCAGCATGAAGAAAGTACCAGCCCCCCTAGTCAAGTGGCTTTCTGTTAGCGTAGCGTTCAATAGAATAGACTACGAATGTATGAGATTGACGTAGGCTGTAGATACGTTTATCTACAGCCTACGTCAATCTCATACATTCGTAGTCTATTCTATACGCTACGCTAACAGAAAGCCACTTGACTAGGGGGGCTGGAGTTCCAAGCTTCGTTTTAACTTTATGGATAAAAGTTATTATAGTATTTAATAAATAAAATTCTTACTTGTTTATCTTGCGTTTGCTGTAGTTAGGGTTAATTTATTCTAAATGCCTTTGTTGATAACGGAAAGCGGGTTTTAACGATTACATAATCCATACTAATATTATAAATGCGAAAGTAACTCTGTCTGTCTGTCTGTTACTCAATCACGCCTTAACTACTGAACCAATTTGCATGAAATTTGGTATAGAGATATTTTGATACCCGAGAAAGGACATAGGATAGGTTTTATCCCGGAAATCCCACGGGAACGGGAACTATGCGGGTTTCCTTTGAAAACGCGGGCGAAACCGCGGGCGGAAAGCTAGTCAAATATAATTTTAAATTAATTTTAATACGTATCTATATCTAGAAACTACTCATATTTAATTTCTTCAAATAAAACTAAATTTCACTACTTTAAAAATACAAGAATTTCCTCTATTTCGCATTATAAATACAATTAAAGAGCACCCGTATTTTCCTATAAGGTCAATAAACGTAGTAACATTCGCTGATTTCCCAGGAGTAAGAATTGGGGCTGTGACCTGAGATCCTAGGCGTTAATTTAATTTAAAACTTATTTAATATTTAATATTGTTTTTCTTTCTTATCGGATCAGTTTTCCGGGTAGGCAACTGTAAATGAAGTTTAATATTTTATGTTTATTTTTGTGTTATTATGGGATTTTATTATTATAGATAAAAAACAAATATTTTGTATTTTAAATAAGTAAGATTTGTATCCAAAAATGATTAGTGGCGATGTATTATTTTCTTAATACAAGTGTATAAATAATTAATATTTAGTTAACTAGTAAATAACTATTTGACCTTCCTACCCATTTTAGTAATATCTGGCAATACCAGGCTCTTTTTAATAGTAAAAAAAAAAACTCTTCAAATCGGTTCAGTTATAATACTAGTTTCTAATAACAAAATTAAAAACTTTCTTTCCTTATAATATATCAGTGTACCTACTGCCACTGCTGATACACACTAGTCAGGTTTTATTAGTTCGAAAGTTTAACATAATATTACAGAACATTCGGAATTTGCCTTTATTATTATTATTTTGGTAACAGACCCATTGATGCCATTTTTAATAGCCATCAAACACAAGTAAAGCAATAACTCAAAAATAAAACTAATATAAATTCAACATCACACTAAGAGATAAATCTAAAACTAAATACGGTGAAGATTTATGTCTCAATTATTTAGCAGAAACGCAGGGAATGTCACGGGATCGAATATGCATTCGTGTGAATATTAAATATTCGTATTGTAAGACTCACGCGTGCCTGAGTGTGGTACAAGTGATGTGAAATAAGCGATTATAATACTAATATTATAAATGCGAAAGACTGTCTGTATGTTAGGCTGCCACTGCTAAACTACAGCACAGATTTTGATGAAGTTTGGAAAAGGAATAGTTGGGCGAAATTTTCCCATGTACATTTTGTCTCAAGGTGATATTGTGGACCACGCGTCTTTCTTGATAATATTATATTGTTAAAATAACAAAGCGTCCATGCTCATAATTATGTGCTTATATTGTATCGCTACCATTATCTGTGAAATATTATGATTAACATCAGAAGAATGAGAGAGACAATTCCGTATAGGATAGGAAGTTGATCGATTTTTTTTTAATTAGCCAATTTAACCTACTTTACCAGATCAAGGTGTAAAATCGAAATATACATATATATGGATTTTCTCAGCATAAAATCGACTTAGATTATTTAATCGCTCTCAAATATAACTTAATCCATACATAACTCACAGGAATTCAAGCAAATGTGTAGATATCTAGATTGCATGAGTTATGCAAAAATGCATACAATGCTTGGATATGCATTCGCCCATTATTAAATCGTGTTATATTTACTAAGCGATTTTTATTGACAGTGCAATTACTTTTATCGGAATTCTTTCTGACTATCATAAGAATTTTATTTGTAAAACCGGGGTATTATATAATATAAATTATTGTCAAACGGATCTAACGGATGGCAAGCTTGCTTTGCTTAAATTGCCTTCAATTTAATGCATGATTGCAATTTAACGGTGTTTAAAGTTCACAGATATATCTCATTATCTTTACTACAGGCCCATGTTGAAAAAGTTATAAGTTAGTTTATGAACCACCAGGTGACCTATCTAGAACGATATTAGATACCAAATTTACCCCGGCAATTGTCAGAAAAACAAAATAAAAATTCCTACTTTGTGGACCACCATTTTTGTTCGGCACTGTGCGTTTTCTTATTATTTTTAATGGAGCTATCGGTGGTAAGGAATGCCGTACAAAAATATGTGACCAAAATGTACTCACTCTTACCTGTAGGTACTTTTGAATTCTCATCTGCACTCAGTTGGACAGTTTACAAGTGACGGCATAGTGCTGAATCTTATTATTTTATGCTCTTCTATCGTTCTACATAGGTCACCTGGTGGTTCAAATGACGCATAACTTTTTCAACATGGGCCTGCAGTCTATTTTTATAACTCTACTTGTAGTAGGGGAGGCCAAGAGGGGATTTTGGGATTTACTCGAGCGCGTCAGATTACTATAAGGGACGGTACCTTAGCTATTCATTAGTACCTCTAGTCAATATGAGCAGTTATGGTTGGTGGGTGCGCTCAGGGGCCCCGCTGGAAAATTTGAATAATCCATAATTCCCTAAGGTTGAGCTCGAATCGTCAGATTAGCGAAATGGGGACTTCTTATATTGTAATTAACCCCCCCATATATTAATCTGACGCGCTCGAATAATATTACTTTAATTTTTTACCCTTTCTTCATAGCGATTAAATCGCCACTTAAATCGTCAGATTAACGTATACTTTTTTTCAGTGACGTCCTGGAGCATGCAAAATATCAATATCTAACGCGCTTGAGTATTTCCAAGCCAATTTTTTTCTTTTTTAAATTAAAAAAAATCAAAAAACCCTTCCCCACCGCTAAAAGTGAAAACATTATAGGACCTTTTTTTCTCGCTATGGTCTAATCTACCAATTCTAATAGGTTCCCGTGACGCTCGAGTAAATCCACATTTAGCATCCTGGGCTCCCCTACTATTGACTTTTAATCACGTTTGTTAGATTTAATTATTGTAAATTGACGTGTGCAAAAAATATGTGACAAAAATATAAAATTTCATAATGGCGGCTCCATATTCACTATTTACTTAACATCTTGAAATGAAGGATAACCTAATCAATATTTTAAAACTATTTGTTTATTTTTTTAATAATCAATAATAATAAATAAAAATAATCTTTTGTTAGTGTTTTTTCCAAGCTTTTCAAAGCAGATCTACCTGATTATATGTGCCTATAAGGCTTGCAATATTTTATAGGTTACATAATATATAATATTTATTCATCAATAGTTTAAAAGTTGATTTTACTCAGTTTCCTTCAGTAAGGAAGTTGTAAGATTTATCGAACTGGTAAAGTGGATTGCGTGATACGTAATTTATGAAGAAAGGTCTGTCTTTACGTCCGTTTCACTTGAGGGATAGATTACATAGAACTGGCTATGTAATTTACCCGACTGCGCAAAAGGAGAAATTGTTGAAGAGGACACTGAGTCATCAATAAGTTACCTAATATTCAAAATTTCATAACTTTCACTTGAATTAATAGTGGCTGAAAGTTGAGTAAAATCGCGGAGACCTGTTAGTCTTGTGTGTACATAATATTTTTGTGAAGTCCCATGTCCCCTCGTGGGGTAAGGGGCAGATGCATTATGGTCCGGGAGCCAGCAGCAGATTTTATGACCAAGTTCCTCTCAAGCGGTAATTAGTAAAATGCATCAAAGTATAGTATTATGAAGCCTCGTGAACGTCAGCTGGAGCTCGGTTGGGGGGAAGAGCGGTTGTAGCCTCCCGTATCAGCTGACGGTTTTTCCACCAAGATACAGCCAGCTGACATATATATTTATCCACAGTTACATATAAGCTATCGTCAGGTAAATTTTTGTTTGAGAGGAAATAACGGAAAATAAATTTTTCTTTAAATTTAACTTTCATGTTCGAGACACCAGCTGACGTATAATACACCATGTTGTAACCAGCTGACTATTTTTTTTCGTTCAGATATTGGGTTAGCTACAATTTGACAAATTTTTAGCTGAGAGGAAATGAATGAATGAATGTATTTTTTTTCCTACGTGCTATACTCTCATGCGTCTGACGAATTATCTCTTGAGAGGAAATAGTTAACCAAATTTGCACCTGGCTCCCTAACCATTATACATCTGTTTCACTGATAGATTTTCTTTAGGGACTAGTAGGTGATCAGCCTTCTGTGTCCTGCCAGACCGAGACATTTTTTTTCTTCGTCTCCACCGGGAATCAAACCCAGGACCCCTCGGTGTTACGCTCACGCGTCAACCACTGTACCAAGGAGGCGGTCAATACACCAGCCCCCCTAGTCAAGTGGCTTTCTGTTAGCGTAGCGTTCAATAGAATAGACTACGAATGTATGAGATTGACGTAAGCTGTAGATAAACGTATCTACAGTTTACGTCAATCTCTGACTAGGGGGGCAGGTACATAATATTATGCTTTATTATTATTTCTTGAATTACGTTTGTAATGTAAGGGCGCTTTTGCACTACAAGGAATTTTACTGTCCGGCATTCCGATTTTTTACGGTCCGGTGTGGCATGAAAAAACCGATGAATTGCTTGTGCACCTGTCCGTCTTTACTCGGATCAGTGCGGTACAGTTCAAGGAAGTTTGGCGGTATAATGCTGTCATAAATGATTGTTTTTGTATTTTACAAGAAACGAGTAAAAAATATAGAAGGTGAAATATTATATTACTTCGTTATAATAAAAAGTAAAGTTCCGTAAGAGATTTAAAATGCGTGTTTCACTTATTTATTTTAATCGGTGACGAGGAGCTAATTAAGCTATTCCCACTTGAACTTAAACTTACCAACACTTACTTAGATAATAATTATAGGTCAATGCTTGGTCAATGTATATAAAATAACAATACTGACTTCTCAAATCTCATTGCCAACTAAAAGAAAGTAAAACAAGAGCTTGCTTTTAATTGGCATATGCAGTAAAAACAGTAAAATCCAAGCAAGTGGGCATTATAAATATAAATAATAATAATAAATATTATAGGACATTATTACACAAATCGACCTAGTCCCACAGTAAGCTCAATTAAGGCTTGTGTTGTGGGTACTAGGCGACGATAAATATAATATTTAATAAATACATATATAGATAATAACACCCAGACCCCAGAACAAATAATTGAGTTCATCACACAAATATTTGCCCTGACCGGGGATCGAACCCGGGACCGTCGGCTCAGTAGGCAGTTACATTACCACTGCGCCAACCGCGTCGTCGCATTCGAAAACAATTATACCTACAGCGACTCGTAGACACAAAAAACCATCCGGAATAGGGAAAAGTAAAATGTCGGACAGTAAAATTACGTATAGTGCACAAGCTAGTATATAGATTAATGGCGTGCCATACCGGACCGTTAAAAATCGGAATGCCGGACCGTAAAATTCCTTGTAGTGGACAAACGCCCTAACCTTTGCCTTGGGTTGAACGCTCAGATTTTGTATTTCATGGCCAAAACGAAGCTTTTCTTAGATTTCATAAAAAGAGCTTAAATCCAATAAATAATTTTATTACAATTTTAATATTTCTAATAATAAAATACAATCCTTTTGAAATTGTGAGCTTAGAACTAATTTTAAAATAAAATTAAAATATGATCCAATAAAATATTTCTACTAAATGCTGATTTAAGTCCTACGTAGGCAGAGATTACGAAACAATGGTTACATTTTTTATGAATTATTACGAATACGCATGTTTACGAATTAAATTATATTCTTGTGTTTTACATATAATTTTTAAAAGGGTTTATTTATTGAAAAAAGATTTAATAGCCATTCTTTACCAAACTTTAGACAATATAGAGCGTCTATATTATTCCTTTTTATTTATTCTGTAATATTTAGGTCGATTATTTTTTAGTTTATAAACTAACTCTTGTATTCTAATATGTATTTCTAATATGTATTTTTTACAAAAATTATTTTGTTAGATTTTTTTTATAATTGAATTTATTTGATGCGGAAATACCTAACCTCAACCAGGTTTCCACAAAATTTAAAAACTTTCCAATCACATGAAATCTAGCGTTACATAACTTTATGTAGAGTATTAATATTTAAATATTTTTAAAATCATATTTGTAAGCTGCAAGCGAGTGTCACGTTTCGTTCAAATATTCCGCCATTTTGAATGCAGATGCCATTACATCCGAAACGTGAATATTAGTATAATATTAGATGCTTATAATATTTAATATTGTGTATAGTGGGTTCGATGCTCCGTTTGTTTGAAATTCTATATGTGTTAGATGTTTATGCTAGTATGAATATTTATTTCTAAATTTTCGCAGATTATGTTGCGAATTTTACGCGTAATTAATATATAGATATATTCCATGTAGAATCCATACTAATATTATAAATGTGAAAGTAACTCTGTCTGTCTGTCTGTCTGTTACTCAATCACGCCTAAACTACTGAATCAATTTTCATGAAATTTGGTATAGAGATATTTTGATACCCGAGAAAGGACATAGGATAGGTTTTATCCCGGAAATCCCACGGGAACGGGAATTATGCTGGTTTTTCTTTGACTGCGCGGGCGATGCCGCGGGTGGAAAGCTAGTTTTATATATGCGAAGAAACATAACGTGTTATTTATTATACTTACAATAATATAAGACAATAGCTTTTAAACACAGAGTTTGATAATAATTGTATTTATAAATTATATGTATAACCGCAAATTCAGTCATATGATATCTGGTCGATAGGTCACCTATCCTTTTTTTTTGCTAAAATTCATTCAATTCCACTCAGCCATTTTGGGATTAAAGAGTAAGAAACATAGCAGTTGATAGTAAAAAGACTTCGCCGTCTTATTCCTGAAAAAAACAGCATTTATTATTTGCAAGTAGTTTCCACGACACTTGCTTTCCTACATAAAAATCTATTCACACAGCTGAACACCCACCCGCAAGACTACAAATACAGCGGAAAAATATCGCGAACCTCCAAACTTTACAATAAAATACAAAATATATGAACGTGACTTAACTCACAAGTGACACAATATTCCCGTCACAATATTCCCGTCACGATCGCCGGGCATCGAACCGGCTGCCAGTGCTAACAATCGAGCCTAATCAATCGTGTTGAATTTCAATTCAAGTGCTATTTTTCGTAACCTATTTAAATTGGTAAGTTTGATGTATGAGTTTGCGGGTACAAATGTACTGTTTTTCCGTGGTGATATAAGTAAAAATAAGAGTCGGAAATATGACGTAAGATACGCGGGTTCAATTATATTTTACTTTACGTTCTAATACAGACACACAAGAAATAAACACAAGCCTTTCCTTTACTGATACTCTTTCAAACTAATGCTATTATTACGATATCGCACACGCACATACACACACTATAAACATAATACATCGGCTCATTCATTGACCTGAACACATACACACACAATACAATTCATTCATTCACACACACATTCATTCATTATTAAAAACACTATTAAACACCACAACAACCTTACAAACGGTTCACCGGCATTATAATGACCATTCATTAGCCTGTTATTGCGTCTCCACGCGGTGAGCGGAGCATCGGAATCTGCATAATCCCTTTCGAGCTGGATTTGATACTAAGCGATACAGTTTACACGGTACACCATTTCTTGGGTTGAAATAATATTATATTTTAGTAAAACATATTTGACACGTATTTTACTACACTGAATTTATGTAGTACAATTTTGGTGTATAGTTAATTGTAGAAACTCCAAAGCTATATAAATTCGTATTATAACCAATACTATTATCAACAAAAGCACAATACAAGTAGGTAAATATTTCAGGTAGAAATGAAAGACTTTTCACTTAATTTATTTAACATAGGTATCTGTATATTGTTGAATTTTTTATTGATTTGATACAATTTTTTGTTTACATAATAATATATCAAAAAATTAAACCAACTGATGACAGAACTAGATGTTATATTAACCTACATATTATAATTTTAAATTTAGAGCATTGAATGTATTTTTTATATTTGAAAAATGTTTAATAATATAAAAATCCGCTCACAATTCGAATCTACGTCATTCACCTCACAATAACGACACCTAGACTGCTATGACCCATAATGATGATGATTCTCTATAAAATAGTATTTAATATTAAACAGAAATGCGTAGCCGGGTAAAGTGACCGCTTTGAATTAATCTACAATCTAGATGCTAGATCCGCGCATGACACAAACCTAGGTTGTAGGATTACTGCGGCCTAGCATTGCCTGTTTTTAATTAAATACCGCTGTTATGGCGCAGATGTAAATACTGTCTTGATGTTTGATATTTTGCTGGTTTATTTGTGTTTTTGTATTGTTTTTAGGTATTTTATAGCACAATGGTTTCAGTTAGTTTTAATATTTATAAAACTTAAAATCATTGAGATAATATTAATATGGAGACGACACCGCCTACATCACTTATGTTCCGCCACATGGCGTATGTTGAGCGGTTTTTTTTAATGGTTTTAAAGTGAAACGCATCAAATATGCCTTCGTGTGTGTTACGATATTACACAAATAATAAAAATAATACGGAAAAGTGCAAAGGAATAACTTTCATCGGTAAGTACCTAACTAGATAATAATTTTTAAAACTTAGTTAGAGCAAAAAAATGGCGCACAGATTTTGTTCGTGGTGTCTCCTCCATACGTAGTAATATTATCTCAATGATTAAAATTTGTGCATCCATTTTAAACGTACCATTAACTGCCACTACATAGTATATAATAATAGTTTAAAAAAACTAAAAAAACACGCTTTTTATAGAAAACCGAACTAAAAAATAGGAAATTTTATCAAATTAGTGTATTGTCATCGGTCCTCAATAAATATACAAAGTTTGAACGAAATCTGGCCGTTTAAAGTGGGTCAAAATTGCGCCCAAAGAAGTCGGTTACAAACATACAGGTGAAGCTAATATAAAGCGTGTAAAAACAAAGTCGTTTTCTTTGTCCCTATGTATGCTAAAATCTTTAAATTACACGGAGGATTTTAGTGCAGTTTTTTAACAGATAGAGTGATTGAAGAGGAAGGTTTTAGGGCATAATTTATTAGGTTTTAGAAAAAGCGGGCGGAAAACTAGTAATGAGCATGGTAAATTGTGTGAATAGGCAAGTAACGCAACAATTCCTTACAACATTATCTAAGTAATATATATTATAAAGGCGAAAGTTTGTAAGGATGTATGGATGTATGGATGTTTGTTACTCTTTCACGTAAAAACTACTGAACCGATTACAATGAAATTTAGCACACATATAGAGGGTAACTTGGATTAACACATAGGATAGTTTTTATCCCGGAAATCCCACGTGAACGGGAAATATGCGGGTTTTCCTTTGCAAACGCGGGCGAAGCCGCGGGCGGAAATCTAGTAAACAAAATAATCTACATAACAAAGCACACAACACCAAACAACTATTGAATAAAAAAGCACTACAACATAAAACTTATCAACACTAAATGCACAAGCCCTCAAATCAAACTAAACCACTGTAACTAGACCTCCCCATACATCCATTACATTCGAAAGTACAGCCATTAACAACTGGCTGAAAATGGCGGACTCAAAATGACGTAAAATTCAATTAATGTTGGACCCCGACCGCTGGCCGAATGCCGAATGGTTTAATACTTGAATAATTATTCCACCGATGTCCATTGAAATACTTGTTTGTCGTATCTCATTACTGATTTAAATGTATTCGATGAGGATATTTTGTTGCACCTGCATAGTGAAAGAATTCGATTTCATGTTTTTAACAGACTCCCAAAACGTTGTTGTTCGGTATTATTTATTTTGTTGAAATAATTACGATTATTTAATAAAGCTTTAAGAATGTCATCAATATTATAATTTATAATATAGTATTCTATTTATTGATATTATTAAGCGCTTCAAATTAGAGAAAATCAATACAAAAATCATGACACACAAATATACCAACTTCACCACAGATGCAGGAAAATATTACATTTCATCCTGAGTAGTTAACAAAGAGTATTTCTTGTAATTTTTAATTATTTTAAGTGAAGTCCCATGTCCCCAAGTAGGGTAAGGGGCAGATGCATTATTCATACATCTGTTTCACTGATCGATTTTCTTAAGAGACAAGTAGGTAATCAGCCTTCTGTGTCCTGCTAGACCGAGATATTTTTTTTTCTTCGTCTCCACCGGGAGTCGAACCCAGGATCCTCGGTTCTACGCTCACGCGTCAACCACTGTACCAAGGAAGCGGTCCAAATTTTAACTATTTTAACTTTAAGAAATGTTTAGGGACGATGAATTCACTTCTATTATTTCGAAGTAACAAATGAAGCAATGAATGCCAAATAAAGCATTAAACTGTTTTTTTTTTTTTTTGTAAAATTAAACACAGCTTATTTACGTAATCCGTTTATCACTTAACATGCTTCAGTTTTAAAAACACCGAATTTATTTTTTATCTCTGCATATCAAATAGTAAACTGTAGTCAAAAATCCATCACATCGAAATATAATTTCAACGTTATTAACCTTTAAAACTACAGAGGTATCAAATACACCTGAGATTATATTTCTTCTTTTCCTTACAATACATATTATTAGTACTTTTATATTTTGTTCCAGCAATTTGGATGTCAATGACCCTGAGCCTTTATTTTCTTAATTTCATTTAGATATCGAAGGGAAATATATTTTTGGAATTGTTACAATGGAGTCAATTTACTCCAGTAATGAGTTTATGGTTATCGAAATGGATGAATAAATAAAAAAATAACTTTATTCATTTTTCTATACATTACGTCTAGAAGATTTTTTGTACGTCATTAGTATTACTGTTAAAGTTAATTCTGTGATAGTCCTAAAAATAAACAGTATATTATAATTAGCGCGTCACATTTATTTTCCTTTTTTTTCTTTATCCCTTACCTTGGGCAGCCTGGAAAAGATCGCTAGTAAGGGATAAGGCCGCCGTTTTTGTATAATTGTAAATATTTTTAGTTTTGGGTGGTACATTAAATTGCTAAATAAATAAATTACGTACCCTTCTGTATGTACTTGAAAAAAGTTATTGTCAGCTGCCAAAAGTCACCTATATAATGTACAATTAAATATAGTTATAAATTTATAAAGAATAGAAAAATTCGATCACGAGGCGGGACTCGAACCCGCATCCTTTAGCGCCATTCCGGGGCGGATGTCTGACCAACGCGGTCAGTCGTGACCCGCCAGAGCGATCGAATTTATTACATTCTTTATAAATTTATATTTATAAAGCATTTGAATGCGATAAAACTAAAAATATCAATTTCAATATATATAGTTGTTGAATATAATCTTGAAACAAGAACAAAGGACATTATTATTCTTACCGTTATGCCTCAATAAACATGATATGCTTCAAATAGCAATCCATAGTATCTTATCAGACTAAGCAATAATATCACTCAGGAATATAGATTCAATGCAGCCTTCAATTTAATTGTTTCCAGAATTCTGTTTAGATACATCCAGACGCGTAGCAATATATTGCCAGGAATATTATGCTCAAGCATATCAACCCTTTGCTACGAACGCGCTACGCCGGCGTAGCTGCGTAGCATCGTAGATGTTGATATAATGGTGTAGTATTTGAAACATTATTATTGTGTTTTCTCTAATCACGTGTTTACAATTAATAGCTAATTATTTTTATTATAATATACTATTTCCTATTTATTTAATAAGAATATATTATCTTATAATTAATGCGAATATTGAAAATTGAAAAATAAATAGTTCGTTTATGTGGAATGGGGCTTATTATACATAATATTATTATGTGTATTATTAAAAAAATTCAGTATTTTTTTATAATTTTTGCCAGACCTCGATCTCAATAATATAAATATATCATGAAACTGAATAAATATATGAGTTATGAAAGTATTAATTCATTTCGAGTATCTTTGTGCGTACAGAAATATAAGAAAGGGAAATAAATTGTAATCTAGCCATAAATATATGCTCCACTGCCCATATTTTCAGTTTTACGATGCATATCTCTTGCAATTTGGGCCATAAATTTATCTTTTTATGTTATTAACTTTGTCATTCCTTCGTTTGTTTCAATTTCTTCAGATTGGTGACATATTTATGACTTGAAAATGTATGTTGGTTCACTTATAGCTTCAAAAATTTTAGATAATATGTTATTTTTAGCCTTCAGTCTATTAAAATATTAAAAATAATGGATCTCTTTCGCCAGAGTTAGTTCTTTTTTCGCCTGATTTTCACTTGCTAACCAACCTTTCGCAGAATTTTATTTCGCCGAATAATCGTTTGCCAAATTATCATATTATAATGTTGTTTTATTTCCCAACCTCACAATTATCAACTGTACGTTTGGTCTGCGTATAATCTTTAAAATATGTACTAGCCTGTTGTCCCTACTCTTTCTGTAATAAGAGAATAAATTAACTTGACTCGGGAACAAGGCTTTCTACTAATAAAACAATTGATTTCAAAATCCGTGCATTTATTCTGGTGATTAACAGACTACCTCTCTATACTATGAATATTGAAGCGTTTTACACACGTTTGTCGTTTGCTAAACACAAAAATGCGGGCAAAAGGTCGTCAGAAAATCCCATAAAACTCCACACAATGCTCGTGACATTTATTATGAATGTATTGTGTAAAGTCAAATGGATCGTATTCGTGCCAAAGAAGGGGAATAAAATATCTCAATGCTCCATTGAGATTGTAATCTGTATGTTATGAATATAAGGGTTTTATTTATTTGATAGTATTGGTTGTTTGATTTCTGATTACCGCAAAGAATAGATACAAAATTATTTGCACATACTATCATGAATGCTATTGTTTAATACATACTGAGATATGTGACCGTAGACTAAAAGTAGTAATCGATATAAATATGTATAAAATATATATATATATATATTATATAGATACCTCCACGCGTTCCTGAGAGAAAGGGTATTGACAGACAGACATGCATATTATTTTGAAAAAACAGTTCACAATACAATTGTTTTGTCTAATATATTTTATCAATAATAACATTTCCTTTTAGGTACATTTTTACAAATCACAAGTATTCCATTGAAAAGTTACATTTGGGGTTGCATTTTTTAGAGGACGCAATTTTATTTTTTTGATGTGTAGGGGGGTTCAGTGTGAAGCTATCACCAAGTTTGTGGGGTCGCCACCCTTGTCCCACGGCCGCCATCTTGAAAATTGCGGTTGATATGGCTTTTACGATATATCTCTTTAACTATTTATTTGATAAAAAAAATTGTTAAAATTATTTGTTGCAAATTAAATTTTCTACAACTTTTGTCCAGTAACTTTTTGTCGTAGAACTATAAATAAAAAAGTTATAAGCGAAAACGTTCAGAAATTAGAGCTTTTTATATTTTTCAATAAAACTTTTTTTATCATTTTAAGGAGAAATGATATCAGACCATTATTGTAGATTGTTTTTTGAGGAACAACTTTTATGTACAACATTTTTTCATTAAGTAAATAGCTAAGATTTTACAGCGCTCCGAAGTGAGTACTATTTTTCAGTACTCTTAACTATACAGTATACATATATTATGTGTGTACTAATAATAATTTGTCATCAGTTTTTAATATTTTTAATAATTAATAATTAATTTTGCAATATTATTAATAATTAATTATTGACTGAACTGACTTGAAGTCTGGAAGCGCGTTTTTTTTACGTCGAAAAGCAGGGCTGAAATGTTCTGCAGTGTGCTTCCATTGTTCTGGAGTCTGGGAAAAGAGCCAATAGCCATTATATGTATAGTTAGGAGTACTGAAAAATAGTACTCACTTCAGAGCGCTGTAAAACCTAAGCTATTGACGTAATGAAAAAATGTTGTATATAAAAGTTGTTCCTCGAAAAACAATCTACAAAAATGGTCTGATATCATTTCTTTGTAAAATGATAAAAAAAGTTTTATTGAAAAATATAAAAAGCTCTAATTTCTGAACGTTTTCGCTTATAACTTTTTTATTTATAGTTCTACGACAAAAAGTTACTGGACAAAAGTTGTAGAAAATTTAATTTGCAACAAATAATGCTAACAATTTTTTTTATCAGATAAATAGTTTAAGAGATATATCGTAAAAACCATTTCAACCGCTATTTTCAAGATGGCGGCCGTGGGACAAGGGTGGCAACCCCACAAACTTGGTTTTAGCTACTCACTGACCCCTCCTACACATCAAAAACATAAAATTGCGTCCTCTAAAAAATGCAAGGTTAGGCCTAAAAAATGTAACATTTCAATGGAGTAAAGAGATTATCTAATACCAATAAAAATGAATCGCAAAATGTGTTGGTAAGCGCATAACTCGAGAACGGCTGAACCGATTTCGTTAATTCTTTTTTTATTATATTCCTTGAAGTTTGAGGATGGTTTTTATGTAGAGAAAACGTAAATATGTACCACGGGCGAAGCCGGGGCGGACAGCTAGTACCATATAAATAAAACAAAAATACTTATTCACATTTGAGTTCCAAATCCCATTCAATATTCGAACATTGTAACAATATAAATCAAAAGTCCAACATAACAGATTATTCCCAATCAAATACAACAATCTTATATACATGTGAATAATGTATAAAAAATATGTATAAAAATGAATCGCAAAATGTGTTGGTAAGCGCATAACTCGAGAACGGCTGAACCGATTCCGATAATTGTTTTTTTATTATATTCCTTGAAGTACGAGGATGGTTCTTACGTAGAGAAAACGTAAATATGTACCATGGGCGAAGCCGGGGCGGACTGCTAGTGTAAAATACAATTCCCATAAATTCCCTTTAACTGGTAAAAAGTATTTGTGTTTAATTTATAAAAAAAGGGAATTTTATTGGAATTCTTTGAAAGGCCTTTATGTGGCTGTGTGCCATTTTTGACAATGAAGGTAAATTCATTTTTTCCTGTTCAAGATCATTAGGGCTGCCCGCCGGGGACATTCCTTGTGTTTATTATTAGATTTCGCTTTATTTGTACTAATATTTATTGTATAATTAAGTAATGTGTAAAAAATAGAAATTGTAAATACATTTTAAACACCATATTATAAACTTACAATTTCAAATTTTATAAGTGTTTTCATGTAAAAAATGATAATCCATCATTTTATTTTCATAACGTAATTTTATTTGATCAAATAAATATGTATTCAAGTTGCTTACCTGCAGGTAGAGAGTGTTTAAATAAATTAAGTCTTAGCATACTGTTTTTGAAGTAAATTAATATAACATTTATAACACTGCTCCCTAAACAATTGTACCAAGATAATTTCTAAAACTCTAAAATCACTTGTAATTTCATTGTATGAAATACGATCTTTGAGCTTTTCAGTAATACAAGAAACACTAAATCCCTAGATACCTCAACACAATCATTAAACAAAACACTACAAGCTAGAACATATTATTTAGACAGTCTTTGATGTTATCAAGATCCCAATGTAATTCTCAAAAACCAAAAATATGTTAGGCAAATATCACCCCTATGTATAGAGGATATAATCTAGAATCGTGTAACATGACAATGAGCGTGTGAATATCAAGAACTCCGTTTTACGTAACAATTGTATACAAGTCGCACTAATGTACTGTGGAAATGGTACAAGTTGTGAGATACAGCGATTAAATTAAAATTAAAATGTGTATAATAAATAATTTTTCGTTTTCGTTCTCAGTTTCGATTGCGGCTTCGGTTTCGTTATCGTTTTCGTTTTCATTTGAAATTTATAAATAATCTTATAATTTTCAATATCCTAACATATTCTAACGTAAAGAATCGACTGAATTTGTTAAACAAACTTCATCAAACGACCAAAATTCTTTACAATAAGAGAGTGGATATTTTGAAAGACCTTCAAAGTGCCTGTATAAAAACATATTGTACATATGTGTAACACAATTCATCATACATAAGCTCAATATCAATAAATCGCTATCTCTCCTCCCTTACACCTACTTTAATATTAAGCTCCTAAATTTCGTCTGCAGAATCCCATCGATATATCAGGCAGTGACGCACCGCGAATGCGTTCAGCTTAACTGATGGTTATAGCGTTTTTACTATGGAGCGGGTTTTAAACTAAAGTGAAAATTTATATCTCCTTGTTTTTTGTAGATATGTGCGTGTGGAGCAGATTTATTTGAAAACAGTTTAATTAATCAATTTTCTTTACGATTAACTGTCGCGGGAATCGAACACAGGACTACACAAAAGCAGTGCTTACTTCATTCGTAAAAATTTTCATTGTTATATTATGCTGAAATTTTATATCTGTAGGTAGCTCTACTGAAATAATTTGTAAAAATCATTTAAATAGATTCGAGTTTAAAGACCTTTATTTCTATTGTTACTTGATACATAGGTACGATAATATTTTATACGTTGAACTTGAGATATAAATAATTTTAACAAATTCACCACAAAAAAAAAATTTTTGACGTCACAAACATAACTTAGCCTTGTTAGCTAATTTCTATAACAAATATTCACAAATTAGTGACTTTTATAACGTTTTGTACCATTATCGTTTATAATCACAAGCAGTTTGTATTAAAATACTAAAATAAAAATAGTATAAAAAAATATCAAACCCATTCCTTAACCCTAATTATAACGCGGCATGAAACATAATTATCGTAAAATCTAGTATAGTACTAGTGGTCCGCCCCGGCTTCGCCCGGGGTACCTACATGTTTAAACTATCCTATTTCTCAAGTTGGAACTGGTCATGAAATGGTCTGGGAATTTTATTATAATCGGTTAAGTGGTTTAGGAGTCCATTGAGGACAAACATTGTGACACGAGATTTATATATATTAAGATTATATTTTAATCTGTACTAAAATCTTAAAAAAAGATTAACGTGAGATTAAACTTGATTAAATCAGCCGCTAGGTGTCGCTGATCGCGTGTTAAATTAACTACACTTCAAAATAACATTAACACTTTTAAATTCATTATTTACTCAACAAAATTCGCTTGTAATACGACATCTTTATGAGATATTATTTTTATAGCTTGAAGCACGAAGTGTGTTTTATGAAAGCGACAAAAACACTGTTAATAATTTTATAAAATTAAGTTAGCACTTAAAATGTTAGGCTGGTGGTATACTGAAATGTTATTTATTTATTTTTTACATACATAGATTATTTTCATAAATGTGTTGATGTTTCTCCTACATTATTTTAATGTGCCTCTCCTGTATTTATATTATCACTACATAGTATGAAACAAAGTCGCTTTCTGTGTCCCTATGACCCTTTGTATGCTTTAATATTTAAAACTAAACAACAGAGTTGATTCAAGAAGAAGGTTTTAGTATATAATTTAGTGCTTTAGTGTAGTATATAGGCTATTGACTTATAAAGATGAGTCGATGATTGAGTCCATGGTGATATTATAATATCTTGCATCCTATTGAAGATATTGAGGATATGTCGTGACTCGTGATTAGTAGTTAAGTCTCCTCTTTGATTTAATCAAAATTAATCCATGACATAAACATCCGTTATATTAACTCGTTTTTTTTTCAGTCAACACTGTGAACAAGGCTCAGTTGTATGCATTTAAATATTTTTTTTACTTCATTCTTGTTTTATTTCTGCTGAGTGTGCTACAAACCTAAAACTCATTTCTCCAAGCTTCGTGTTACTTTGTTTGTTTAGTAATAAGTTCAACCATTTAGTTTTTAACGATAAATGGTTGTGTCTGTAAAAAACGTTTTATTTATTCGAGTTTTGATATAAACGAAGAGCAATTTATATTATGTTTAAACACGAGGTTTTTATATTAAATAGAAATTTAAATATTACCCAGTTAAAGAGCTGTTTTTTCATGTGTTTAATTATACGCCAATTAAAATACTTAACAAAAACATTGATAACATTATTTACGATAACGTTAGTATTTAACATATTATCGATTCAAGTTCGTGTCAATAAATAATTTTAAATTAAGTACATATAGAGGCTTTTTTTATTATTTTCTAAAATATAATATACCGCCCAAATTAAGAACATGTGTGGCTTTTAAATATCCCGATTTCCTGACATTATATTTTAGTTGGACCGTGGCGATGAACAGATGAAGGAAAAAATATTTTCTAAACATTCTACACGTTACATAATATGTTTATTGACAGTGGTGAATATAACTCAGTGTTACATGTGTTTCACTCAACAAAGACAATTAAAAACAAAACAAAAATAATTAAAATGATAAAGTATTAACAAATATATTTCTAAAAACAATGAATATGTAAATTATAATCTGAAAATGCGGACTCATTATCTAAGCCTATATTGTTTCAAATTCAACAATATTGTAGCCTCGTAGACCCGTAGTTAATATGCCTGGGTATAATCTAGAATACCTTATGAGAAGGTACAGGTGGGAACCTAATCAAATCCATAATACCTTCATAATACATTTCAATTTAAGGGCAGATTGTATGCTGTTTATTTGTTACTAATAATATTGCAAACGCAAATTCAAATCTATACTAATATTACAAAGCTGAAGAGTTTGTTTGTTTGTTTGTTTGAACGCGCTAATCTCGGGAACTACGGGTCCAATTTGAAAAATTCTTTCGGTATTAGATAGCTCATTTATCGAGGAAGGCTATATGCTATACATATGTTACATATTACTCTTTAGCTTTCCGGCCGCGGCTTCGCCCGCGCAGTCAATGAAAAACCCACATAGTTCCTGTTCCCGTGGGATTTCCGGGATAAAACCTATCCTATGTCCCGGGGTAAAAAGTAGCCTATGTCCTTTCTCGGGTATCAAAATATCTCTATACCAAATTTCATGCAAATTGGTTCAGTAGTTAAGGCGTGATTGAGTAACAGACAGACAGACAGAGTTACTTTCGCATTTATAATATTAGTATGGATTTAACACATTTTTTTTCACAGACAATTTATAAATAATATTGTTTAATGTGTGTGTGTGCTATGAGTATTAACATAACAAGTAAAATAATGATGTACAGAACATAAAAGATTTACCCACCAATTGAAAAAGCAGCGATCACAATAAATTACCTCAAAAACTGCACGGACGTTAAACCTTGTAACGTTGCAGTAAAATCTTCGCTTCCAAAGATTTAGCGCGAAAACATTTCTATCTCACGGAAACTTTGGACTAATGACAGTTGCTAGTTTTCCCGACTAACGCCAGGTGTTGAAAAATTGTGGTCTACAGTTTCCTAGCGATCTACACTGTTACGGAATCTTTGTTGAAGTTTTTAATATCCCTTGTAAACGGACAAAGCGTCTTCAGGAACGTTAGTTGTCATATACTTTCTTTGAATAGGTACAAAGATCTTATACTATGTACAGTTAAAGTTGTCTAATTGATACCTCCTTGGTTGGAGTAGTTATTAAGATTAGTAGTCAAAGCCTATAATTAGTGGCTAAATAAATACACAAATATTAACTGTATACACATATTCACATTCTTTAAAACACATACAATAGTTGTGTAACTTTATAAGAGCATATAAACATCGTTCAGGGTTCACAATATTTTATCGCCCGAACTAGGAACTATATATACTTACTAATGTTATTAAGCTGAAGAGTTTTTTTATTTGAACGCGCTTATCTCAGGAACTACTAGTGCGATTTGAAAAAATATTTCGGTGTTAGATAGCCCATTTATCGAGGAAGGCTATAGGTTATATATCATCACGCTAAGACCAACAGGACCGGAGCAGTGCGGGTGAAACCGCGGAGCACAGCTAGTTACAATAGAAAATTGAACCGACATAAATGCTAGGCTTAAATGCTTCAAGTCCTGTTCTATTAATATTCATAGTCTTCAGTTTTACAATAGACAACTACGTTCAAATTTCGACGACCTTACAATTTTTCCATGGTATAAAAACCAAACAACGTTTTAACCGATTTTAAATTCATTGACCAGCCTCTACCAGTAATCGAACACACAACTGTCACTTCTAAACATAATAGGTACATAGTAATATTTACTTAACTATGCTACAAACAACAAAAAAAAGACGTGTGGCACTCGGGGACTGCCGCGGTAAAGCTATTGCATAGCATGCCTTCAAGCCACACCTCCGCGCCCGTCCCCGTGGGGAGCGTGAGGTTTTTTCGTTAAGGAATTTCTAGATTCGGTCCCCGCGCTCAAGGCCCGCAATAGAAGCTATGCAATAGCTTAAAAACTTTACGGGCATTTAAAAATACCACTGCATTATACTAATACATGAATACCTAAAACATTAAACTACATTTAATCAATCCTACAACAATACATCCGGAAAATCGCAAAACAAATCCCACACAAACCAAATAGCAACGCCTAATCATTACTGAATATTAAAATAAATCGTTGACTGACAGCCAAATAATAGCGACATTAAGGGTGCACTCACACACATCAGTCACCGTCAAGTCACCGATGACTGATCGGTGACGGTTTGTGTACGTATCCACAAACACCAGTCACCGTCATGTTGTCCGTCAGTCACGTCGCCGGTTTGACTGAATCATTGAACACATACATCAGGTTAGTCAGTGATTAGACGTGTGTCACGCTAGAGAACATGTAGCAATTATTGACGGTAGCACGACGCTGACTGAACTGAGACGTGACGGCACCGGGTGAGTGGGGATAAAAGTATGATACATGTATGGAAAGATTATTTGACGTGCCTGACCGGTGACGTCACTGATAGATTTCGTGCCGGCGACTGTCGTGTGGGAACAGAGTCATACTAGAACTATTGATACATATTTTTTTTTAATCCTGTCCGGTGACGTGCCGTGACGGTGACTGATGTGTGTGAGTGCACCCTAAACTATGAATGAGACTAATTGCCAGCTGTCAACACACCCAGGAATAATATGTTCGTTGATAATCACCAAATGAGGGGTTAAACACATTTAAACGCATCTATCCATTGCCACCGCACGGCTAAAGAACATAGCTGTTGATGATTGATAATAATTTTTGCTTGCGTTAGTCGCGTTTTATGACATAGGAGTAAAAAATTACAATCTTATTTTCGCATATTTGTATCATTTTACGTTAGAATTGTGAGTTTATTTAGGTAATGGACGTTTAAGGAATCTGGCGATTTCTATAATTTGATAACAAGTGTATAATTCACTATTCTATAAAAACGATTCATAATATTTTTAATGAATGTTCCTCATCATTTAAAAACATTGATTTCCTATATCTAAGCAATTATCCCAAGTGACAAAGTCTATTAACAATGACCATTCGAAACAATGTAGAGAGTCCCCTAAATAATAAAAATAACTTTTAGCAGATATCAGTCAAAAGATAAGCGCGTTTATTAATGGCCTCAAAACATGAAGGTTTTATAGTTACACGGAAATGTATATTATTTAACATTATTCGTTTTTCATCATTTTCATATAAGTTTTCTTTGTAATAATTTATATTAAGTATTCTTAAGCATCATGCAGATATTTTAAACCTATTCTGCACTTTCACGTGTAACTTGAAAAATATGTTCGAATAATAGTTAATAGAGTAATATCATAGATAGTGGACCCTTGAAAAAAACCTACTTTTATAAAACTTGATGCTTCAAACTTGGAAGCATATACGAACGAAGCCGCGTTAAAAGCTAGAATATGTTTATTTATTTATTTACCAATAACAAATATTTTTTCATTTATAGTTTTTAGATTTTTGCATGCGTTGGAATGTTTTAGGTTTAAAACTAATATTTGTTTGATAAAAATTGGAATCTATCGATCTATTGCAATTCAAAGCTTCGCTCTTATTTGTGACAGGTCTAGGAAATTCATATACAAACTGAAAAGAAATATTGCCAAAAAAATCAAACAAGGTATATTCTATAATAGTTCTAAAAACTAAACTGAAAATTCAAATGTTAGATAAAATAGTTTACGTAGGTTACTTAAAATATATCCAAACATAACAAAAACATAGATAATTTTGGTCACGAAAAAAAATTAGAAGCATAGGTACTTATTAGCTAAAACTTGGCCCTTTTAAACTTAAATTTAAAATTAAAGAATTAATGCATTTACCAAATTGATGGATTTCGCAAATACTACGAAATAATATGAAAGAATATCTTTTAACTGATGAGCAAAAAGAACAAGATTTTAAATATAATTACAGTAAAACATAATACATTGCAAAAATTAATGTCCATTCTAATAATAAATAAATTTCTTAATAAAATCTATTCCTTCATTGTCCATACTTCCAAACCAAGTATAAGTAACGATAAAAAAGACGGGTTGCACTCCGGGAGTGCCGGCAGAAGTAAAAACTTGATTATTAACGTTCAGCATGTTTGATATTTTGGAATGGTATCCGTCTTACGTATGGAATATAAGGGCTAAAAAAAAATCCGTCTTACGCTTCTTACGCATGGAATATACGGGCTAAAAAAAAACATCCGTCTTACGCTTTTTCGATCAGGCCACGTGTCCTGACGCGAGTTTAAGATTTTATACCCAACGCCGCTAAAGAAGTTTTCAAGAAAATATAAAACAGTATTAAATAATTAAATCACTGACAATTGCAATATAAATTCCGAGCTTTTAAAATGAAGAACAAACTGAACGATTGTTTTTATTGAAACTTTATTAAATAATATACTAATAGCCTGTTTCAACGCTCCAGTTTCAATTATTAAACAAATTATTAAGCTTCCTGCACGTCGATTTTTCATTTTTTTGTACTTTTTGAAAGTATTTTAGTACTTTTTAATAACGACACTTCTGAATGCGTGAACTCAAGCTCTTTTTTTCTTTTACCTGAAAAAATATTCATCTATAACTTACTGCAATTATCGCATAGTCTATATAAATAAACTCCACGTAATACGTGATTAGCAGAAACTGTATTTGAATGAACGTCACTTTATCCGAAAGCTTTTGCCTCAAATGTAGTCAATTTAATGGGCCCTCTTCACGATGGGCAGCGTTGGCCCAACAATTAATCGTCGATGTTTGCCGCCATTACTAATAAACATCTGCAATGACGGCCGATACATTTAGGCCCTCTACTCATTCGTGGCCTCTACTCGCCCAACGCTGCCCATTGTGAAGAGGGCCCATTACAGTATTATTTTCGCTAAATCATCAACGCTGAGCCCGTCCGTGATTATCCGACATATTTCATTAACCAAACAGAAATAGCAACGGGTTTTCACAATATTATACACGCTTTAATGTGCACAGATCACGAATGTTTTTGATGAATAAATATGTTAAAAACACGTTAAAATGTTACAATATCACGCTAATGTAATACAGTGTTCTCATATGTCGTATTTTTAAATGGGTAAGTTTAGTGAACTTTAAAAAGATCATATTTTACTATTATTAGGTACCGGCTGTAAAGGCAGTACAACATTATAGCTTCTATAATCATAATATTTACGAGCTTAGAAAACGAGTTTTAGAAAAACAGAAAGTAGAGAATCTTTATATCTAAGAATCTTTATAATATTATATTCTTACATATTATATTTATGCTCTGCCCTATCCCTCTCCTCTAACTAATTTCCTTCCGTACTCCGGTTGTCTGGAAGAAATCGCTATTTAGCGATAAGACCGCCATTTGTTTTAATTTATAATTAGATTAATTTCATATTTAAGTTATCTAAGAGCAATAAAGGATAAATAAATAAAGTTACTGCCAGACTAAATAAACGGTTTAATAAAACGTTAAGATACTATAAGGTACATAAGTATTCAGAAGAAAATAAAATCTAGAGTGTTTGACACATTAGATTTAATCAATTTTAAACCCCTCTTTTACTAAGATATTATACATATATCACTACATAGTATAAAACAAAGTCGCTTTTTCTGTCCCCATGTCCCTATGTATGCTTAAATCTTTAAAACCACGGAACGGATTTTGATGCGGTTTTGTAATAGATAGAGTGATTCAAGAGGAAGGTTTTAGTATATAATTTATTAGGTTTTAGTCAAAGCGGGCGAAGCCGCGGGCGGAAAGCTAGTTTGTAATAAAAATAAAACTTACATACGAATTACCAAGCTATACATTACATATTATTATACTCATGTGTGTCCTCTTGTGGGAAAAGCGACAGATGTAAGTGACATCAATTCCACCGATCGATTTCCTTTATCAAGTGAATGATAATTCAGAATTCCCTATCGAGATTATTTTCACCAATTTCACCTGCGTTCTGTAAGAATCACAACCAAGCATACATTGGTTAAATTTTCATTGAACTAATAATAAATTATGTTAATTATAAAAATCTTTAGTGGCATAATTATGGTGCATGTATCTTATCCCTGAGTAATAAGTGAAATAGTTTGGAAAATCCAAAAGTGCACGCCTCATAATTTATTTTTAATAATTATTTATTAATTATTATTTTTGTTTATTTAATAACAATTAAACCACATCGAATCAGACCCTGAAAAATGAAAGGGTTCTATTCTTGAGCATACTCAAGCGTAAGAGAAAAAAAAAGACTCGATTAGTAAAGTATTTCGGTCGCTATCGTGTTAACAAGAAAAAGGATCCGCACATACAGACACACGGACGTCCAAGACAGAACTTTTTTAAACTGTTTTTTAACTAGTTTAAATAACAAAAATGACATCAAAAATATAATGAATGTTAAAAATAGTGTTTTTTCTTAATGGTTAGGGAGCCAGGTGCAAATTTGGTTAACTATTTCCTCTCAAGAGATAATTCGTCAGACGCATGAGAGTATAGTATTATAAAGCCTCGTGAACGTCAGCTGGCGCTCGGTTGGGGGGGTGAGCGGTTGTAGCCTCCCACGCACATAGGAAAAAAAATACATTCATTCATTCATTTCCTCTCAGCTAAAAATTTGTCAAATTGTAGCTAACCCAATATCTCAACGAAAAAAAATAGTCAGCTGGTTACAACATGGTGTATTATAACGTCAGCTGGTGTCTCGAACATGAAAGTTAAATTTAAAGAAAAATTTATTTTCCGTTATTTCCTCTCAAACAAAAATTTACCTGATGATAGCTTATATGTAACTGTGGATAAATATATATGTCAGCTGGCTGTATCTTGGTGGAAAAACCGTCAGCTGATACGGGAGGCTACAACCGCTCTTCCCCCCAACCGAGCTCCAGCTGACGTTCACGAGACTTCATAATACTATACTTTGATGCTTTTTACTAATTACCGCTTGAGAGGAACTTGGTCATAAAATCTGCTGCTGGCTCCCGGACCATAATATGTGTGTGTATGTATTACATTTTGGGGTGTAATGGCTGTCTACCATCTCTCAGCCAAAGCCAACCTCACCTGCTCGTGGTGCACCCTGCTAATCAACGGACGAGGCTCTGGCGTTTTCCCTACAGTGGTAGAGCTACAGCTGCATACAATTTTTACATTTGTATGTAGCACAACTGGGCTGTAGCTTGTCCGGGGAGGTACCACTGTCTCACTTAACACCGGCGTGAAGCATTTATTTTTTTTGCGTTTCGCATGAGTTCGTGAGACTGCCGGAGGCCCAATCCCTATCCCCCTCAAACAAAATAATATGGCAGCGGTATTTAAAAATGTACTACCCCAGGAGGGTACCAGCATCAACGATGCCGGAGAATCCCTCCCCGAGCGTGTCCGCTCGGGCTGCCCCGCGTACTCTGGGGGGGGCGAAATTCCGCTCTGTCGTACCGCTAGGATGAAGAAAAAAAGTAGGCTTTCTGCGGCAACCCCCACCACGCTTTTTTCTGTGGACTTTTGTAACGTTAGGGGGCTTCACTCAAACCTTCAGGCTGTCCACCACCACCTAGAGACAGCTAAGCCGGCCCTACTGTTTTTAACGGAGACACAGATCTCTTCCCCTGCCGACACCTCGTACCTAAAATACCCGGGATACGTGCTGGAACATTCATTTGTACCGCGCGCCGGTGTGTGCGTTTACGCTAGGGAGGACATCTGCTGCCGCCGCCTTGGTACCATTGAAGGCAATAACCTATCCATACTGTGGTTACGAGTTGACTGCGATGACCGTCCCCGTATTTACGCGTGTCTATACCGGTCTCATTGTGGAAACACCGAAGTTGACCGGCTTATTGAGCATGTTCAAGGAACGATTGATGGTTTATTACAAAGGGTCCCCTCCGCTGAAATTGTAGTGCTAGGTGACTTTAATGCCCACCATGTTGAATGGTTAGGATCACGAACCACTGACCACGCGGGGCGATCCTTTCATGACTTTGCCTTGTCCTACAGCCTAACGCAACTCGTAACTTCACCCACGAGAATTCCTGACGTAGAGAATCATACTTCGTCCTTGTTGGATCTTCTGCTGACCTCTCATCCGGACGACTACCAGGTAACCGTTGAGGCTCCTCTCGGATCATCCGATCACTGTATGGTACGAAGTGTAGTGCCCATCACCCGCCAATCTCGAATGCGAACATCCAGCTACCGTCGTGTTTGGCACTACAGGTCAGCCGATTGGGACGGGATGCGCACTTTTTTTGCATCCTACCCTTGGAAGCAAATTTGCTTTGCGTCTAGTGATCCTAACGTTTGTGCTGACTCAGTCGCTGATGTGGTTTTGCAGGGTATGGAACTCTATATTCCTAACCTTGTGATTCCTGTTGGTGGCAAGTCCAAGCCCTGGTTTGGGCGTTCATGTAAAACGGCATTTCGTTTGAAGCAAGAACGCTTCCAAGCCTGGGCAGAAGCTCAAGCAGTAAAGGATCCTAACGTTAGACGCCTGAAAAAAAGTTACAATGCTGCTTCCAGATCTTACAAGAACAGTATTATAAAGGCAAAGTCAAAGTTTATTGAAGGCATTGGTAAGAAGCTGACACAGTACCCATCAGGTACTCGCGCTTTTTGGTCCCTTGCCAAAGCTATTCAGGGCAACTTTTGTAAACCAACGTTTCCTCCACTGCGCAGGGATGACGATACTCTGGCCCACACTGCTAGAGACAAAGCCGAAACTTTGGCTAGTTTCTTTGCGTCAAATTCGACTCTGGATGACGAGGGAAAGATTCCGCCTATAATACCACATTGTAAAAGTACTATGACTGATGTGAAATTCACGCAATGTGCCGTGCGAAGAACCTTACTTTCTCTTGACATTCACAAGTCGAACGGACCAGACGGCATTCCAGCGATAGTGTTAAAAACATGTGCTCCTGAGTTGGCTCCGGTTCTAACGCGCCTGTTCCGGTACTCATACACCACTGGTACTGTCCCAAGCAGTTGGAAGACCGCCCTGATACACCCGATCCCTAAAAAAGGCACACGCTCGGACCCGTCAAACTATAGGCCGATTGCGGTTACCTCCTTGCTCTCCAAGGTTATGGAAACCATAATCAACCGCCACTTGTTGCGTCACCTAGAAGATCACCAGTTGTTAAGCGACCATCAGTACGGTTTTCGTAGAAGTCGATCGACTGGTGATCTTTTGGTCTATTTAACGCACAGATGGGCGTCCGCCATTGAGAGTAAGGGGGAAGCTATGGCAGTTAGTTTAGATGTTGCTAAGGCCTTTGATCGGGTGTGGCACAAGGGGCTCCTCTCCAAACTGCCTTCGTACGGGCTCTCTGAGAAACTATGCAGTTGGATATCCAGTTTTCTCAAGGCACGCAGCATTAAGGTCGTAGTCGACGGATCGTGCTCAGAGCCACAGCCTGTGAATGCTGGTGTCCCGCAGGGGTGTGTGTTGTCGCCTACGCTATTCCTTCTTCATATCAATGACATGTTGCAAATACGTAATATTCATTGTTATGCTGATGATAGCACTGGCGATGCCACATACTCCGGGCACGCAGGAGTTTCTCAGAAGCAGGTTGATCAGTATCGGAACGAACTTGTGTACGAGATTGATAAAACCCTGGACGAAATCTCCATTTGGGGTCAGACCAATCTCGTTAAATTCAACCCGTCAAAGACACAAGTGTGCGCATTCACCGCCAAAAAGAAGCCGTTCTTGGTGACTCCTCGGTTTCAAAACACTCTCCTCAAAGCCACGCCAAATATCGGGATTCTCGGTGTTGACATTGCGAGCGACGTCCAGTTCAGGGGTCATTTGGAAGACAAGGTCAAGTTGGCCTCTAAGAAACTTGGGGTGCTCGCTAGGGCGAGACAGTATTTCACGCCAGCTCACCGCCTGCAACTCTATAAGGCACAAGTTCGGCCTCATATGGAATACTGTTCTCACCTTTGGGCTGGAGCACCCCAATACCAACTACTTCCTTTTGACCGCCTGCAACGTCGAGCCACTCGAATCGTCGACAAACCCGAGCTAACCGATCGGCTCGATCCATTGGCACTGCGGCGAGATGTTGCGTCTCTGTGCGTATTCTACCGCCTGTACAATGGGGAGTGTTCCGAGGAACTTTTTGGCTTAATACCGGCTGCCAAATTCCACAATCGCACTGCACGGCATAAGCTCAAGTACCATCCGCACCACCTGGATGAGTGGCTCTCAACAACTGTGCGCTTCTCACGGCATTTCTTGCCCAGAACAACAAAACTGTGGAATAGCTTACCATCTTCGGTGTTTCCATCTGTTTACGATATGGATGCCTTCAAAAAAAGAGTCTATGCGTCTCTCAAGGGCCGGCAAAACAATCGCAAGGGTACCTAGGTAACGTTGCAATTGCTATGGGCGGCGGTGAACACCTTACATCAAGTGTACCGCCCGCTCCTTTGCCGGTTGTAGTAATAAAAAAAAAAAAAAAAAAATGTATTATCTTTCAAGTGCAATGTATGATACATAAAGACATTTTAAGTTTGAAAAATCAGATGTTTTGCGCGAAGTGACAGTAGTACCCACCTCAACGCTTCGCTTATGAGGCGTGCAATACAGGGTCTCAGAAGCCAGAGGCTATTCCCAATAGTGCCCTTATTATATTATATCCTTATTCTGTTACAAAACACGTATTAAACGTGGAGGAAACACTCCGTAGTAATGTAGGTTCTTACAAGGCAATACTTCCTCACCTTTAGTTATTTGAAATGAAATGAAATATGTTTAATTAGTTATATTATAAACATAATACGCCTGCTTTCAATACAGATACTGTTCCCAATTTTTAATAATTTTTCATTGATGCTCCGCTATTATTTTGTCGTAGCGTGATGTGTAGAGCCTCAGGCTTTCATCAATACATGAACTATCGAAGACTTATATTACTATTATTAACCAGCTAAGGCATTACAAAATCAATTTTCTTTTAATTGTTCCCGATTTAAGCACATTCAATCAAACAAACAAACTTAAGCTCTATATTTATAACTAGCTGCTCCGCGCGGTTTCACCCCCGTGGCTCCACTCCTGTTGCCCGTAACGTGATTAAATATAGCCTATAACCTTCCTCGATAAATGGTCTATCTAAAACCGAAAGAATTTTTCAAATCGGACCAGTAGTTCCCGAGATTAGTGCGTTCAAACAAACTCTTCAAACTCTCTTCTTCGCTTTATAATATTAGTAGTAGTAGTCAGTAGATATGGGTAATGGGTATTGAATTTTTTGTGAGGAAATGGCTATAACTGCATTCATTAGTATTGATAGCTATCATTTATACATTGTTACTTCCAATAAACCAATTGATAAAATAGTAAAAGTATCAAATAAATTGATTACCTAGTAAAAGTATAAAAAACATTTTAAAATTGAAGTGCCTGTGGTGAATAAGAGATAACCTGATTAACGTATTCAATAAAATTTTCATACGATTCAAATAATCACTAGTGAATTTAATGAAATTTAAACACTTCAATTAATTTCGCATTATTTAAGGATTTAACAAAACGTTTCGTATTGTACTTCAGTTTATACAAATTTATTCGAAAGTAAGTAAGCTTTGAAAGTATAATATAGATCGAGGTGATTCGATTGTATGACTTTTAAAAGCTATTATTAACGCAAAAGTTTGCGTGGATGAATCTATGATGGATCTGTGATGGATCTATACTAATATTATAAAGTTTTGTAATTATGTATGTATGGTTTTCACGCATAAAGTACTGGACCGATTTTGATGAAATTTGGCACAGATAATCGTTAGACCCTGAGAAAGAACATAGGCTACCTTTTATTGCGAAATATGTACCACGGGCGAAGCCTAGTATTATAGTATTATAAATATATTATAGAGGATAGAAATAAAGTGCCTAGATTATCATGTCAGTGACTTACCTATTCGTATTTTGCTAGTATAACATCAATAATAACCGCTTTTTCTCTCTTGTGACTTGCATATTTATACAGAACCATGAAACCATCTGTTCTGTCCAAATATCTACATACATATCATAAAAACGGGTGTAACTTTAAATTTTTAAGAACCTCGTAAAGAACCCGCAATGTTAATAGACATTGGGCCCGTAAAAAGTTGGGAAGTCACTTATAAAGTCGGGAACGCACTTAAAATTTAGACTCGACACTCAAGGACCGCATCTTGGCTGAATTTTGTTTTCAAAGTACTCTTGGACAGTTGTTACGAATAGCAATTAATATGGCTTGTAAAAAAATTAATTAATTTCCCCCGTCAATTAGGAAGGTTTTGAGATGTCTTTTGAATTTGAAGCGGGCAACGCGTGATATTTTTTATTCATTATTATGGTTACTTGACAGCTGTGATTTGTGCTCTCGTTCTCATTAAAATTGCCTGTGTCCGGTTTTCCATCTTAATTAAGTATTGTGCTCTATGAATTATTACGTACTTTCAAATTTGAACCCGATTTTTCATAATAATAAAGTTCTTTTTCCAATAACAAGATCAAAGTAGACAAAATATAGTTAAAAAGTATTTTACTACAACTTATCAATTATGAATCATCATGTTTTATTTTAACTAGAAAATGTCTTATATATAACATTCTGGTGTCACGGTGTTTGAAGTTAAACTTTTCTGAAACGGCTCTACCGATTCTCATGAAATTTTGTGTGCATGTCGGTTAGTTACTTACCTATTTTTCATATCCTTGTGTTAGTTACTATTATAGTAAGGCAGAACTACATTTGTCGGAACAGTTAGTTATATTATAATATTATTATTAGTTTACAAAAACTTAACTTTACCTAAAATCTCTAGGCTTTAACTTGTAAAGTTCAAAGGAAGAAATAATGTTTTGAACATTTCCAATTATAAACATTTTTCTTGTTGGCATGGCAACTAGAATATTTTATTGACAGGACAATATTAGATAGACCCAACTTTGACTAACTAGCATTTGAATCTTGTTAAGTTAGGTTCTCTTAAACTTCCAATAATATATTTATCCGATAGAATCTTCTCTATATATTATTAGCTGTAACACATTTTATAGAAATATAAAGAAAAAAGCAAATTTTTTACAACACAAAACAATTCCTTTGAAATAGTGTTTGATCATCATTATCATCAACAGCCCATATAATATGCTCCCACTTCAGGGACACAGGCTTCCTGTAATGGTACAGGTCATTATCCACCATGCTTATCCATATCACCACTATTCAAAACGGTGAAGGAAAACATCGTGAGGTAACTGGCATGTCCAAGAGAATGACAGTAAGAAATGACATAGCCACAGCACTGAGGAGTTACTATGACGTCCTAAGGAAATACTAATTCCAGTGTAGGAAAAAGTCAGATAGTCGTCTTGTGTCATCACTTTACCCAACTAGACTTAGTACTTTATGACGTCTCGATATCTCTGGCTAATGTTTATTTTCGTTTATGTCGAAGTTTATGTCGAAATGATCAAAAACCCTTACAAATCTAGTTAGTCTCGGACCAAATAGGGTCTATATTGATTCTGGTGACCACCTTAAAGCGTGCAAACTCATTTGGTACTGATGACCCTCATTGCTGGTGTCTTACATAAATTAGTTGTGTGGTACAAGGCATGGGATTCTGCGGCTATCAAATTATGTATTTAATATGATGTTGAAGTCATATATAATTGTTTCATTTACGATTTTCTGTAACCAATTGGTTATTGTTATATTTATATTAATTACTAGCTTTCCGCCCGCGGCTTCGCCTGCGTTTTCAGAGAAAACCCCGCATAGTTCCCTTTCCCGTGGGATTTCCGGGATAAAACCTATCCTCTCTCTCAAGTTGGATCGAACTGCACATGGTGTGCGAATTTTATTATGATCGGTTAAGTGGTTTAGGAGTCCATTGAGGACAAATATTGTGACACGAGATTTATATATTATATTAAGATGTCATAATCGGCAATCGATTGAGTCAATAAAGCTCTAGTTATATGATTTTCTTAATAAAATAAAAATCCAACATTATAATTATTTTTAATTTTGGTGTACAACGCCCAAATAATTACGATGCTTTTCAGACTAAAATCCATCAATACTTCTACACTTAAAGTGTGTCTAAAACACATCCTACATACATAATATTCATGTACACACACATACTTCAATAACCATAGCGCCTCTTACAGTTAAAGTACAAACGCCCATCCCCTGAACCATGACAAAATACCCCAAAAGTTCCTCCGTCAGCGAACTTGTTGCTCTAAGAAATTTCCAGATAGCTAACGTGTTCAAACAACGCACTTTACCGCTCCGAAACTTCAAAATTGAATCACGGGTACCGTATCTTGAGTTTAATTATCGGCTTAACTTTATGATTTTGCAAATTACGCATGCGTAATATTGGCGGGAGTTCTATTTACTCTCAACATATTAGCCTCAAGCTTCTGATAAATATAAATTTATTGTGGTTCTAAACTTCTAATTGGTATTTCTGATATTGTTCAGAATAATCCTCCAGAAGGTGTAAGTTTAAAAACACTTTTTTCCCGCTGTATGAAACTATTATTTTTCTAGCACCTTAATTTTTATAAATAAACTACTAACGAAATAATAAGGCTTGATTGTTTATTATTTTATGAGCAACTAGCGGTCCGCCCCGGCTTCGCTCGTGGTACATATTTACGTTTTCTCTACATAAGAACCATCCTCGTACTTCAAGGAATATAATAAAAAAAGAATTATCGAAATCGGTTCAGCCGTTCTCAAGTTATGCGCTTACCAACACATTTTGGGATTCATTTTTATATTATAAGAAGATAAGTAAACTCGCATTATTTGAGATATTTATCAGTTTTTCATCAATAGAACATTAAAAGGAACTGGATGACATTATGCTCTATAATCTATAAATTAAATAATAAATAAATAAAATAAATAAATATTTCAGGACAATTTTCACACACGGCACGATCTGATCCCATATAAGCTTTCGCTTGTGTTATGGAAACCAGATGGCAGATAAACATAATTATATACTATGTATAATTTTAAATAAATACTTATATAGATAATTAACACCCAGACACAGAGCAAACATCTATGTTCATCACACAAATGTTTGTATTTAAATTTTTATTATTAAAATATTACACATACGATCAAATATCCGCAATTTAATGATTATTGTGTGTGTGCGTGTACAACTAGACAAAGTTCTAATGGTGGCTTTACACCTTCGTCCGAATAAGGAACACGCCTAACACAGTACTCGCTATTTGTATTGAGATTCGCGTAAAGCTTTTGTAGCACACAATCAAAGTGAATTCGCGTACTTACTGTACTAGTTACGAATGTGAGAAAAGTGGTTTACTCGTCACTCGAAGAAAAACTCGTATACGAATGTTTCTTCGAGTGACGAGGCGAATAACGAACGCGAGAGTGTAAATAAGGCACTCCCTCGCTCGCTTGCGCACGAACTAAACACCAAAGGCAGTAAAAAATTCTTTGCTACTTTTTAACCGACTTCAAAAAAAAGGAGGAGGTTATCAATTCGGCTGGTATGTTTTTTTTATGTATGTACACCCTGTGTGTACACCGATCACTCCGAGGTTTCTGAACCGATTTACGTGATTCTTTTTTTGTTTGATGGTGGAATGGTGTCGAATTGGTCACAATTAGTAAAAATTTTATTCTGATAGGTCCAGTAGTTTTTATTTTATGAGCATTTTTGTCTGATCTCGATGACTTAATTGAAATGTAGCAAGTAACTTTGATTCACTAAAAAGTATTAAATAAAACTAACTACGTTATAAATAACCGACTTCAATGTAGGTAATACTCTGTGGTAATACTAGATTTCCGCCCGCGGCTTCGCCCGCATTTTCAAAGGAAAACCCGCATAGTTCCCGTTCCCGTGGGATTTCCGGGATAAAACCTATCCTATGTGTTAATCCAAGTTACCCTCTATATGTGTGCTAAATTTCATTGTAATCGGTTCAGTAGTTTTTACGTGAAAGAGTAACAAACATCCATACATCCATACATCCATACAAACTTTCGCCTTTATAATAGTGTAGGTAATATGTAGTAATCACGTAGTAATTAATAATATAAAATCTTTATTTTTTACTTTTCCGTTTTTGAAGTCGGTTGTTTTTAACGTAGTTAGTTTAATACCATAACATAACAGTCATACATTCCAAATTCAAATGTTTACGAATTTCCCCTAGTGACGTCATCAGGACCATTTTGTCTTCAATTCACATCCTGCAGATTGCTTACAGAACTAGTTCAGACCCATAATGTTTGTTTGCGTGTATCCATTCAATAAGCTACTTCGGGAATGATCCTTACACACGATACGATTTCAAACTACCCTCAAATTTCAACTTTGTCACAACACAATAAAACTCTAAATCGAACGCGCGCTACCATTTCAAATCCTCAAATCATGTAATTACGAATAATCAACTGTGTTTTAACCGTGTAAGGTTGATAATCGAACAACGGGTTTCCTAAATGCAGTTTCAAGGAAGGAAGATCTTTATTACGACCTAAATCTGTTTTGCTGGTTGAGGATTTCTATTTTTGCACAATGTACCTACGACAATTGCTGTTGTTGCCTGATGCGAAAAAAACATGAAATTTCGTAATAATAATAAAATAATTTTGCACGAACACTAAATTTAATGTAATTTATGAATGCTAGATTTCGCAGTATCGTTTAAAAAGTTCTACGAACAATGTAGCATACTGTATTTTACCGCGCTTATTTTCAACTGAAAGTCACTTTATTATGTATTTATCGTGGTTCCAAAAACAAAAGAATGTTTTAACTTTGTTCAATTATAAAAAAAAAACATATAAAAACAACCCTCGGATGTACTTAGTGATCCAAAGGCTAAAATTAATAAGTCCAAAACCACGACTCGACTGCGAAAAATTCAAACTCATTGAGTGTGAAATTATGCCTTCTAGAGATTGGCAATTTAAATTTAATTTGATGAGCCTATAAGTGGATGATCAAGGCGCTTCTAATGATACTTTATTTGTCAAATTATGGTTAGTAGTTCTTAAGATACACTGAAGAATATGTAATAATATTTCATCGTAAAGTCGGGAAATTTAAACAGATAACAATTATGAACTTTATGACTATATTTAAGGAGTCGACTAGATATTCGCTCTTGTTTCCCCATTTTTAAACATTAACATACTTTTTTATATAAAAATTAATGGTAATAGATGGGCTTTTCTTCGTAATTGATTGACAAACATCCAAACATTGAAACGTACACAGTAATTATAAAAAATACTTGTGTAATATGTTCCGTGTTTACAACAGCATTCGCACCTATGTATATTATAGAGCCGGCAACTATCCTTCCTCAATAAATGAACTATCTAACACAAAATAAACGTCTAATTCGTACCCGCTGTTCCCGAGATTATTTCGTACAAACAACTAGACTCATCGCATAATATTATACTACAGATAAGTATCCATTACCTCGAAAAAACGATAATTACCGTAAAGCCCAGTGTACATAGCCTCGAGATTGCTATCTCATAATTTGTAAGGAAAATAAGTATTAAGGGCTGGAGCTCAGTAAATGGGCGGTAATTATAAAAAGGTTTATTTCCTCACTTAATCTCTTTGGCTCATAATGACTGTTTTCACTGCTATTATCCAACGTCGCTCCATTCAGGATTCCTGTAATTTGGACGTCATTTTCTTTTCTAGGTATATTTTTATTCAATTTTGCTATTATTTACTTTACTTGATTCATTAAAACAAGGCATGAATGTTGTATATGAATAGCTTAATCAGCAGTTCGTTTATGAGAATTAAATTTTATTCATCAAAATCGGTTCAGGAGTGATCGGTTATGTGTGAAGAAGAGACGAACAGACACAATACACAATTTTCTTTAAGGATGGGAGATCGAATCTACGCTCTGGTACGCCAATCACAGTATTTTTATTTTATCTTTTTTCAAAAGACTTCAATATGTTTTTCACGTGTCACAATCACATGAAAAACATATTGAAGTATTTTGAAACAGGATAAAATAAAAATACCCTTCCAATGGAAAGCCGCATACATTTCTGCAGCGTCAAATTAACTACAAAATTATCGTTCTCCAATCTTCGCTAACATTTATGAACAAAAAACACTTACAAGATAAATTCAGAAACAGACGTAAACAGAAGCAGTTATCTTCCTTTTAATAAAACTCAAAGAGGTACAGTCGCGAACAAAAAAACTTAAAATACGTTCGCGTAAATTTTTCTCAGTTTTTAATTTTGCAAAGTACTAAAGAAAAAAGTGCGAACACTCTGAGTCGGGCTGTGCTTATTAAAAATATTTTTTAACTTAAAATAACGACGATTATTGCTTTGCAGATTAAAATTAAAACGGGTTATGGAGGGGATGTTGCGTCTTGAAAAATAATATTTACTTTTTTATTATTTTTTTGAGAGTTAATTAAACTATTAACTATTAAAAAATGTTGTAAAGCCTATATAACCCTATTAATTCTATAAATTAAGATTATAATTGGTAAGTAGTACTTAGTTTTAATTTTAATGATGTTGATGTTTGATAGATGAGATTTGTTTTTGTTAATTTATAAAAGAACACTGTTGAATAAGGTTAGAATCCTGTAATAATAGTAAGTTCTATGTGATGTAAATTAATAAATAAAATAAATAAAAATAAATAACAGACAACTCATTATTATATATGTTACGGCTAAAGGTAGGTGAGAACATAAACTTAAGATTAGCCGGCTAAACTTAGGTTTATTTTCGACGAGGTGTTAATGTTAGTTTGTTCTATCTTTAGCCGGCTAAACTTAAGTGTAACCGCAGGCCCTTGGCTAAAAATGTAGAAGGAAACTGGCACTTCGCCGGCTGCTGCCGCAGCACGCTCGCTGCGCTCGCTCGGCTCGTGCGGGTCTTAAGAGATCTAACCTAACCTAACCTAGCCACCAGCTTTCTGCCCTGAGTCAGGGTGGGTAGATTTGGTTACTATAATACATGTAAGGAACAGGGCGAGTGTTTTCTGGCACTTCGCCGGCTGCTGCCGCAGCACGCTCGCTGCGCTCGCTCGGCTCGTGCGGGTCTTAAGAGTTCTAACCTAACCTAACCTAGACTCCAGCTTTCTGCGTGCGGGCCCCTCAAGCCCTCCACCGGCCCGGCGCGCCCATCGAATACATTTTTAGCCGTTTCGTTTCGGTTAATGTGCACATTAACCGGCTAAAGATGGAATATCACGACGCAAACAAACATGTTTTCGAACTTTAGCTGCTTCTCGAAAATAAACCTAAGTTTAGCCGGCTAATCTTAAGTTCATGTTCACACCTACCTTTAGCCGTAACATATACATTTAATAACTGTATTACTTATCAATATAAATCCATTACACATACCTACAATTTAATAAAAGTAACTATATAATTATATGTTTCCACCAATCCAGCCACTCTATTATACAGGGTGTACCAAAAAGTAGTGATGAACGGAAGCTGAGAGGTAGAGGACCTAGAGGGCTATCCGAATCACCCCCATGTATGAGAGACTGCCACAATTTAGACGAAATAACCCGGAAATTCATAGTAACAGAAGAAACCATTAAAAATGATAAAAGGGCATTCAGACATTTAAAAGACAACTTTTTACGGTGATGTCGCACTTGCATTGAGCAACAGCGGGGTTATTTTAAAAATTTCTGGTAATTAAACACCTATTTATTGGTTTTAATGATCATCATGTTAATTCAATTTTTGCACTTACCACATTTAGATTTAAATTATTCGATTGAAGCCTTCTGAATAATAAAATGAAATTTTCAGGGTAGCTATCTGATAGATAGAGCAAGTTTTTAAAAGTCAAACGGAAAATTTTTTTTATGTGATTTTATTTTTTTACGGGCCCTTGAAGTGGTGAACATACTGGGTAATTTTATCTTTCTTGCCATTTAATTATTTTTTTTATTCCATTCAAAGATCTAACGATAGTAAATGTTACCATACTGAATTGGCCTATCTTTCAGCTTAGCACACAAAAAAAATCAAGCATCTTCCGCAATCATTGACGTCAGCATGAGTGAAAATATCATCGTACTCGGCGATAGGTGAAAAATTGAAAAAATCGTCATAACTCCGAAAATACGAAAAATCGCATAACATACATGGGGGTGATTCGGATAGCCCTCTAGGTCCTCTACCTCTCAGCTTCCGTTCATCACTACTTTTTGGTACACCCTGTATCTATACTAATATTATAAAGAGGAAAGGTTTGTATGTATGTATGTATGGTTTTCAGGCATAAACTACTGGACCGATTTTGATGAAATTTGGCACAGATAATCTTTAGACCCTGAGAAAGAACATAGGCGACCTTTTATTACGAAATATGTACCACGGGCGAAGCCGGGGCGGACCGCTAGTGTATTAATAAACATACTTAAATTCAATGTTAAACATTTCTGACCACTCTTTACTTAATCTCTATTTATCAGCTTTTAGAATAAGATGTTCTCTATTTACCTGTGATACAGTATCCAACACGTATCTAAATTTTTAACTATAGTTACTCCATATAGGCCCACCAAAACTCTGCTACAACTCTACCTAAAAAAGCGAATAAAGCGCTACATAAAAATAAATTTGACTGCAATACGTGAAGCTTATAAAATGCAAACAACGAAGTAAGAAGCTTAGAAGCAGATTACCATTACAAAAGGGACTCACAAAGCGCTGCAGAAATGTGTGACGGCGCTCGGTCGCTTGATTTTTACATGAATTGCCTTTGTATAATGTTTGGTGGGTTACGAGGTTTAAATATTGACTTAGAAATTACTTTAGATAAAATGCAAGAATTTGCCATTACCTCGATCTTATAAAAATACTTGTGTAGGACATGCAGTTACATTCAGTCAAGTTTTTTACTATAGGTAGGTATTCAGAGACTAAGGTAATATTTCTACGGATATAGAGAAAACGGGGCGAAAAAGTTCCAGAACTAAACATATCAATATATCGATTTATCCTTCCTTACATAATAATATTTGTGATTATAATAATACAAGCTTGTATTATTTGTTATTTGACAATATAATATCAAATGATCAAAAGATATCTCATACCACTCATAACCACAAAAATTTCATATCAAAAATATTTTTTCATATAGATATGCGAATACGGATAGAGCAATAAAAATTCTGATGAATGTTTTTGCAATCTCAAACTTTCAGGCTGACTGACTGAACTATTATTTTTATATTTATGTTTCAACTTGTGATATAGCATGTATGTTGACTATACCTAATACCTAGATATAAAATTCTCATTTACAATGTTTGTAACAAAACTCCTTTGTAACGGCTTGACCGATATTAATTGACCGTTTTTTCATGATAAGCATATCGGGATTCGGGAAGCATTCGGGTCTGATAATATGAAATATTCTTTTAACACTTGAGCCTTATTAAAAAATATATAATGGAAGTTACCACGATATTTTGATACCATGAATGAACTTTAAGACTTGAAGTATTTATTAAAGTTGTTATTCACTGATTCCAACTTAACTCCCAAACGCCTCTACCGATTTTGACAAGACTTTCCCTGTTAAATAGTAGAAATTAAAACTTTTTGGAAATACAGACGGAGTCACGAGTATTAGTTAGTATTTTAAAACAATTAAACCCCGAGTATTGTCAACAGTACATATTAAATGTGTTCTAACAAAGAGCGTTGGTCACAAAGGCGTATGCCTATGTTAGGGCCTATAAGGGTTATATTAAACCTAGGTCAGTATTTTTCAGTGGCTTTGTGATTAAAATTGTATGAATAATCGATTTTAAATGAGCTCATTATATGAAACAAACAGTTTTAATATTCATCTGATTAACATATTTGATTATAAAAAGGTCAGTTGATAAGTATTTAAATGTTAAAATTGATTAAGCAGATATATATAATAATATATATATAAGCAGATATTGCAGTTAAAACCCGTTTTTAGTAACAAGTAACAACGCGTTTTCCCTAGTCAAAACTAGTTGTAACTAAATGTGTTTGTTACATAACATACATTGTAACTTTCAACGGTAACAAATTATTTAATGGTTTCGTAACAGAATATAAATATTTTCTGACGTAATATTAAAAAATATATTCTATCAAGTATCCCATCTTTCCTCTACAACTATAGTTAAACCTTACTTATATGACTTAATCTATGTTCAATTTAAATATTAGCCCAATAGCTTAGGTTCTTAAGTAACTTCTAAGCTTTCTGGCAACAGCATGATATATTCATTGTTGCTATTAACAAAGTTTAAGAGGTAAATACCGGCAGATACTTATAGCTGTGTACAAAGTTTTGCTACACCGCATTACCTGTGTAATAGAGGTATAGCGTAAGAGCTGGAGAAAAAAATATATAACAGGACAATTTTCATACACGGCACGATCTGATCCCCTACTAAGCTTTCACTTGTGTTATGGAAACCAGACGGCTGATAAACATACATATAGAATTTTAAATAAATACTTATATAGATAATTTAAAACAGAGCAAACATCTATGTTCATCACACAAATACTTATTTGCCCTGCAAAAAGATCGTATGTTAAGTGTAATTACAAAAAAAATGGTCATGTGAACATGTGTGTATATGTGTGTGTTTATATGGTTGTTTGTATAATAAATGAGGTTCTAATATATTATTGTATACGCATACATGCAAGAGTATAAAGTGCGTAATTATGTAGCGAAAGTAGTATCACGGCCGCGGCATGAGAGGAAATGATAGTTTGCCGATTAATGTCATTTTACCAAACAAAATCAGGTTTATTTATTCACAGATTTTAAAATAAACAAATTGTTCGCCATGGCTCCTATAGGATAGACCCATGACTTCCTTTGTATAAAAATATTATTGTACACACCTACGGTAATTAAGCTGTCAAGTGATGAAAGGCGAAATGGTCAACCCAAACACCTATTTAAGTCAATCCCTTGATGAAAAAGGGAAATGCAAATGACGATAACCTTCAGTTTTAAAAATAACATAGAAAGGGCGGAGTCTGGAGGTCTGAATTGTTCTGAACCCTTCTGAATTGTTACAAAATACTCCATATATTTGTTACGACTTTAACGTTCTAAGTAACGTTTGATCTAATTTATTAACTTGAAGTTAAGTGTTAAAATTGATGATACTTTGTTTTGGTTCAATACAAATTATTATTAGCAAGGCGTTTCCTCCGTCTCCATTACTGTAATTATAATATGAAAACTTAGTTGTTAATTACACTGTATAATATTAATATGGCTTCATTATTGGATTATGTAATTTCACAGTATTTTCCCTATCAAATCAATTCAAAAACAATTGAATCAAATCAATTCAAAAAACAAAAACTCTTTGTTAATTTTATTGTTATCAACACTTGACAACATTAACAAAGTTTAAACTTTTTTTCTGAATTCAAACAATTTATATTTTTCTTGCTTTCATTTATTCTTCAAAACAATTGTCATAACTTATACTTTTTAATCATTGCCGCAGGCAACGACCAGAGAAAGGGCGGCCTAAAATCTCTGTGATCTCTTCCAGAACATAATTTTTCTATTATAGACGGCGGGCTTAATGTTGATTTATTTAATGTTAATGACTTTAAATAAATCAACATTAAGAGAAAAAGAAGAAGTAACAGTCGGCAAAATGGCAGTTTAATGTTCTTTAATGTAAAGCATCGACCCCAAAACGTTCAGCAGCTCTCAGCTCTTGTACCTGGGCCAAACCGCGTTCCAGCTGACATTGATTACCACTTGGCTAGCAGCGCTCAACTGCTTAGCAGATTACTTCGCATGGTCCTTATAAAGCTGTCACCGTACATGCTAGCTTTATTAAGGATCATATTTTTAGTACTGTCTCTTATACGGGAAGTTTGGTAAGGTGGGACTAAACAGTGTTCGTAAATGTTATTTATATTCTGTTTTTTTTTTGCATGGTTCAATCCTTATGTAGTGGGAAAAGAATATTAGATAGTCATGATATAAAAATGGGACATTTGTTTCCTTTGATTACATAGCAATAAGTGTTATTGCCCATGGGAATCAGATATTTCACTGCGGTATAAACTATCCTATATTATTATTCAGTAAATACTATCTCCAGCTACAAAAATTAAATCATAAAATCCTTGAGTCATGAAAAAAAGACAAAGAAACAAACGCACTTTCGCGTTTATAATTAAGTACTATTAGAAAAGGCACGTTATAAATGCAAAAATATAGGAACTTCAAAATTATTTATAGCATAACCCAGTACTTGCCGAAGCCTACTTAAAAAATCACAAAGCCAGTCTCTCGGAACACCAATCCTGAATGTCCAAATCTAAACAAGAGAAACGAAATGTCGCGATTCTTTAGAAAATATAATTCTTTATTAAAAAATCATGTCTTACTCGAACTCTTTGTTCTGATGCTTTAGATTTAAATAAATATTGAGAGAATGTATTGTGTTTTGAGATTTACCATAAAAATACAATACGCAACTGTTGGTCGAGAAATATTTGTGTAGAGTGCGTTTACACTGGCGAACATTTCTTGGGAAATAAATGTAATATCGAAGATTTATATTGAGGTTAACGATTCCTTGTTGGTATATTAGGTTATTTTCCATTAATGTTAGATTGTATCGTGTTCTATTTTTGGTAATTATAGATGTGGGATTATACGAAGTTTTGATAGAAAATCTTTAGAAAATGTACAAAATTGCCTTGACATTTTCTGCGATATAGGTACACCGACTTGGCCTAGTAGTCATTTTACCTTACTGCTGTTCTTAAGTTTTTTTTTATTATTATTTCTTTAATAATTATGTTTAAGGATCACTCTAAAGAAGATGCTTATAAATTATAATTCCTAATCGTAATGTATTTTTTTGTCAATATTTTAAAACTAAAACGACTTAAAAATAGTTCCAGTATAGATGCACCCTAACAATGATGGCCACATTATAACTGCTTGCTTTGTATTGAATTGCGATTTATTTTACAGGTTGCTTCACAATCGACTGAATCTTTCTCTGACTGGATTTATTGAATTCTTTAAATATAGTTTATGAAATCCAATAAAACTAGAATGAGGTCACAATGATTTGCTAGGAAACACAGCTGGACAAATAGACAATTTATCGTTATGTTATGAATACTGTATGTAGTTAACCTATCACGCGTCTGGCGCACAGCCGGCACCGATCCCGATAGTGTCAAGGGAGTTCACGAAATCTAGCTTTTTTATGACTACCGAGTTTGAAAATTTTATTTACCCTATTGTTCTATAATTATATGCCATGTATGATATATTTTTGGAAAGAAGAAGAAACTAGTTATAGCATAAAAATGTAATCATGACGATATATTTTTTCTATATAATTATAGAAATTGATTTAATTTTGTTTTAATTTTAATTGCTTACATACTAACACTTACATGATAATTCTGAGTTATCAAATGATCATATTCACGTTTTCATATCACTACACGATTGCCAAATACATTCACTTATGTTTTCACACATTTAACACAACGTATTTCACTATAAATAATAACAAATCTCCATTATTCACAAACAAGAAAAAAAGTGACATTTTGCGTCTTCCGCACTAAAAAGTTGAGACACTTTTTCACTGAGTATTCTTCAAATATCCCTAAAACCAATATCATAAACGTATTCTACGTACAATTTCCAGTAATATACGTCTCAATTATCACTCATCTAATTATTCCTCTCGGCATAATTCACAATCCAAATATTCGTTGAACAAGACAAATGTCACAAACTATGGCCGATGACGCAACTCAATCAATGATTCACTTTTTTTTTTTATTTTGTGGTTTTGGTCTCTATTGCCTGTCTCGGAGTCGTGTCGATTCGAATTATAAATGTTTAAGGCATAGAGAAATATTTTTTATACTGGAAACATTCACTTGTAAGTCTCTACTGATGACCTTCAATGTCACGGGCCGCGTTAGGCACAGAGTTTGTGCGCAGGACGCTACAGTACAATTTGCGTTACGACACAAATATTGTGCGTAGAACGTGTCACGGGTTAAAATAAGGATAATAAGGGAATTAGTCGATATATTTTTCTGTGGTTTATTTCACTGTAGATTGAACAATGGTCCATTACTTATTTACTCGTCAAATTATTTATTAATGAAAATTATTTCAAAACAAATACTAAAACAATAACAAACTTATAACTATAGTAGGCTTAATAAATAATTTTCTTCTTAATCTACTGGTATTACAAAATAGTTTCTTAAACCTAGTATTTCTATGAACCCTGGCTTCCATTAAAATGCGAGTCAGTTCAAGAAAGTTTTTAATTAAAAAAGTACTACGTTAACTCTAGTGGATATGTATTCTGGAGGGCCTCATCCAGAGAATTTGTAATGTTAAGGTCCTTTCATTAGCGACATTCGAAAGGTCAGAAAATGAATAATAATTGGCTGATTTGAATCCTACTAGAACAAAAATTTGAAATGGTGGATTTATGTGTACCTATAAATAATTGTGTAGTTATAATTATATAGATTATAGTCTGGCTATATTATACTAGCTGTGCCCCGTGGTTTTACCCGCATTGTTCCGCACCTGTTGGTGTTAGCCTGATGATTAATAGCCTATATATAGCCTTCCGCGATAAATGTGTTATTACCGAAAGGATTTTTCAAATCGGACCAGTAGTTCGTCAGATTAACGCGTTCAAACAAAGAAGAACAAACTGCAGCTTTATACTATTAGGTATAGTTATATAGATAATTCAAGCGCACGTATTTGACTTAAACTAGACACAATCACAATCTTACAACAAACGATCACTTCCCCTTAACAACAGTAACCGATTTACGTTGCTTTCAACTCGTAACATAACCGTTAGCATTTCGTAGCGTTTAATTTTGTTTGTATAATATTAGTTTCAGTGAAATAGCGCGAAATGGGCCGTTTTGTCGAAATCACCGCGTGTTTTTTGCAATCGTTTTATTTAAGGCGAAGTTTTGACACGGATTAAGACATTTAAATAAAAAACAATGCTTTAAGGAAGTTTCACTTCACAAATATTGCTAGAGCAATATTAGTTTATATATTAGAAACTAACTAATAAGATAACTAATCTCAAAAACTACGGGTCCTATTTAAAAATTTCTTTCAGTTTTAGATAGTCCGTATCGAGAAAGGCTATATAAGGCTATATTATCTTCACGCTAAGACCAATAGGAGCAGAACAATGCGGGTAAAACCACCGTACCATAGCTAGTAACTAATAAATTAAATAAATTATGTAAATCACCGCAATGATCAAGTCTTCTCAATTAACTTGAGATCATTATATTCAAAGAGAGCTGTACTCAACATAAATGTTTTAATTTCACGACTGAAAACAAAATAAACTAGACTTTTATTGTTAGGATCATTAAATTTATTCCCAAAACAGTATCATATTATAAAACAATCGGTATAACTTTTCAAATAATAGCTTCTATAGGTTTCTTCTTTAGAGATTGACTTTACAGAAAGATAATAAAAGCACGGAGACCTTAACCGTTAGAAATATTTAGACGAAACTTAGCTCCGTATATATTATGTATTATGTTTTAGACTTTTCCCTTTTTTAATTATTTCTTGGATAGTCAGATATTTTTAATTCTGGGCAGAAACCACAGAAACATATTATTAATTTTTATCTTAAACTCAGAACTCCCATTACGCATTAAGGTTTTTACAATTGGATCCCAAGCGATTTTAATTTATTAAATATCACCTCTATTGAAATTGGGGAAAAATTTCAAAAGCCTCGTCTACTTTTGATGAAAAATTTACGTAATCAAAAAATTATTACTTAATTTATTCCAAGAATTTTCTTAATTAAAAAATCAGCAGATATTGTTAAATGACAATAGGTTTTAGAATGTGACTAGAATAATTATTATTGATAAAATATTTATGTTTGCATGTCTGTTTGTGTGTGTGGATCTCAGTCAAACAAAAACAACTAAACAAAGAGATATTCATAGATATTCCCATACCAATCGTATGGAATTCCTAAAAAAATTTTAGCCAATTCCCGCCAAATAAAACGCAAATTCAAGAACGGCGGAGCCGATTTCGTTAATTTGATTTTTTATAATATTCCTTGAAGTACCAGGATGGTTCTTACAGAGAGAAAACGCAAACATATACCTCGGGCAAAGCCAGGGCGGACCGTTAGCTTATAATATAAACAATTAAGGTATATTTGAGCTTAATGAAACCTCATTTGTCAACATACTACTTACTTTATAAATAACATTTACTTATTTAATTATAAGTACTATGTACTTAGAGCCGATTTTTCAATCCTTGGTTAAAATTTATCCGTCCAATAAAGTATTACACGAACATATTAAAATGTCACCTGTAAACCGTCAAATACGGACAATTACAATACATTTTCGAAATGGTAGTTTAATACGTTAATCGATGAATAAGTTTTAACCAAGGATTGAAAAATCAGCCCTTACCAACTTAATTTATAAATAACATTTCCAACTATTAAAAGATCCTTATTCCTTACTCAAAGACATTAAACCGTAGCAAATACTGGAACTAAAATGTAACTGATTCAAATACCAGCCATAACAGTTAAGACTGCTTAACAAACTTTGATAATATCTGGAGCGGTTCGAATTCGATAACCGTTTATAGCTGCATTAAACTTTTTCGAGTTTCTTTGAGATATTTTCATGCTTCTCTGAGAACTGAGTGGACAATGTTAGTTGGGCTATTTCGAATATAAATAGTTTTGTTGGGATTATTTTGTAATAATAATTAGGTACTAATTAGTCTACTTGAATTTTGTAAAATGGAAAGATTTTAGGAGTGAATTTTTTGCGCGTTGAGATTAAAATTTTAAGGTCGCGTCATGGCAATACCGTCACGACATTGGAGTAGGGCGACGATTTTGGTATCTTAGAATTTTACCAAAGAAGTTTCACTTCTGACACGTAAGCTCAGCACACACGCTTTTTTGTATGTTTGATAGTTAGGGCAGTGGTACATCAGTGGCAAGCTTTTAAATAATTTAATGAAAAGTTGAATGTTCAAGATAAGTTGTACTTGCAAATAGTTTCATTGATTTTGAGACAAATCTGTCGCTCACTATTCAATCGTATAGGAAAACATCGTGAGTAAAACCGGAAAAATATCGACATGTGACATGATCTTTTCTAGGCCAGCGTTGTTATTTAAAACCTAAACATTAATTGAAAAAGAAAAATGGTTGATGGAATTCCTTTTCAAAGGATAGAGTTTCATTATTTATAACTAATATGATTTTTAAGCTATTGCATAGCTTCTATCGCGGGCCTTGAGCGTGGGGACCGAATCCAGAAATTCCGTAACGAAAAAACCTCACGGGCGGACGGGGACGGGCACGGAGCGGAGGTGTGGCTTGAAGGCATAGCATGCAATAGCTTTACCGCAGCAGTCCCCGAGTGCCACACGTCTTTTTTTCTTGCAGGTGAAGCCCGGGTCAATAGCTAGTAAATATTACCTCTATTGTACCTTAATTCGTCATAAATCGATCATTAAGTACAATGAAAAGTGATTAGGTAGTCATCTTAATGCAGCATCTAGGTCATCTGCAATTATTGAAACCTATATATTGCAAGTGCAATTAAATATTAATAAATATGTTTCAGTAATCATATGTATATTGAAGATGCTTTTTACACTTTATTTTTAGGTTCACTTCAAAATATCGATATAGTGGTGATTAAATTTTGAAATAATGTGCTTATAGTAAGAATATTTTACACATAATATTAACATATTTATTTAGTAAAAATATGTACATATTTACTTACATAATATTATTGAAATTATTTTCCTTTTGTGCAAATATTTTCGTTTTGGGTACCTACATAATTTAGATACGTGTTTTTGTTCGCTTTTTTCTTTTCTTCCTGGTGGAAAATTATTAATACGTTCCTAAGTAGTTATTAGATACAAAACTCAAAGAAAATTTTTATGTTCTGATTAGGACGAGAGTCTTTAATTTTAGCCCAACTTGGGGGCTTTTAACAGTCAATTTAGATAATGTGGATAAGTCAGTGAATATTACTAGGTACATAATGTTATGAATGGTTAATAAACCAAACTTAATCATTTGTTAATTGAAGTATTTTAGCTGTTAAGAGCTTAAGAGCTGATGAACATTTTTGTATAATAAACATGTTCTGAACAGGTATTGGACTGACAATGTACATATTGGACTATATTGGACGTTCCTTTTTTCTCAATTATTTGGAATAAAAGCTACTTTCAAACAGCACGTATTCGCTTATTTCAGCTTCTAAACAAACAGCTTTTATGTGCTCTTATTGTCTTTAATATGCTAAATAATGTTTTGAAAAACAATATCTAAATAAATATCTCTACTAGTCGAATAATAATGTTCATCACGATTTAAAATAAATCACCTTCAAACAATAAAACAATTGCATAAAAAGAATTCAAAATTCAGCAGACTACAATTAATTGTTTCAAAGAAACCTACACACCCAAAACCTTCCTTTTTGCACAATCAGTACTAGCTCTATAGCTCCTAAACTATAAGCACTACAAAACCGGATGAACGGACGCCGCCGTTGCCGGTTCATTAAAACTTATCCGGACTTGTTAATCTGCATTGTTAATGTTTAATATTGTTAACTTGTATGGCTCTTGGTGTTTGGTTTCAGCGCCATCTGTCGGCGGGTGGCGAAAACTGCTAACGAGATGTTTGACTCGCCTTGTGTGTGGTTAAGTACTAAGTGGAATTGATTTCAGTGGGATTAAAAGATAGAAGATAAATTTATGAGTGTGAAATTAAATGCACTTACCTACTTTACTGACTTTGTTTAATAATACTAAAACATATTATAGATAAATAATAAATATACACTGCAACTAATTAGGAACCTTCCTGGCTTTTGGTTAAAACAAATGTTAGTTGTATACGTGTCTGTTTTATATATAAAAGCCACAAAACTGTAGGAGGATATGATAACACTTTTATTTATCTAAAATTATAACAACTAAATATCTTTTATAATTTCCCAGTGTTAATAAATACATATTGTCTTGCATATGCAGAAAAACAACAGAGAATTATTACAATATACTATTGAATAGATATATGTTCTATACAAAATATATAGATTACATACACCATCTAATTATGACATACTAGCTTTCCGCCCGCGGCTTCGCCCGCGTTTTCAAAGAAAAACCCGTTCCCGTAGGATTTCCGGGATAAAACCTATCCTATGTCCTTTCTCGGGTATCAAAATATCTCTATACCAAATTTCATGCAAATTGGTTCAGTAGTTAAGGCGTGATTGAGTAACAGACAGACAGACAGAGTTACTTTCGCATTTATAATATTAGTATGGATTATAAACCATCTATGCATATAATATGATATCAACCGAAGAAAACCCCGACAAAGCTGTATAAAAATCTATACAAAATAATAAAAAGATACCTCAGCATTCCGATCGAGTTTCATCAATTTGTTTTCAAGTTTTAATGAGAGCATGACACCAATCCACAACTTTGACCTATTTGTAACTTAGCGCAACTTGATTAGTTGAACCTTTACTACTTTCTTGGCATTTTAAGTTACTTATATTTATAGAAACTTCGTGTAACTGTTTCTAACACGCTTTTATTTTATTTATTTACTAGCTTCCGCCCGCGGCTTCGCCCGCTTGGTGTTTTGATAAAAGGTAGCCTATGTCCTTCTCAGGGTCTAAAGATTGTCTGTACCAAATTTCATCAAAATCGGTTGAGAGGTTTAAGCGGAAAAGCGTAACAGACAGACAGAGTTACTTTCGCATTTATAATATTACTAGTATGGACTAGTTGGGATTTTAGCCTGTAAACTATTTAAGGTTTTTGTATTTATAGAAACTCCCAAAATATGTAAATATACTATGTTAGAAGCCGTTTTTAACTTGCTTTTATTTGATTTATTTATTTTGGCCCGTAAACATTTTAAGATACTTTTATTTAGAGGAACTCTATGTAGGTAAATGAAACAGTTAGAAGCCGTTGATTCATTTATTTAGAAATATAAATAGAAATAGTATCGTACATATTATATTACGTATTGATTTTTATGTTTATAGTTAATGTTTCATCATCATCATCATTATAAGCCCATATTTGTCCACTGCTGGACATAGGCCTCAGTCATGGCACGCCATTGAGCCCGGTCGTTCGCTCGTTGTCGCCAGTTTTGCCCAGCAACCCTGCGAAAATTTTTAAATGTTTATGTTTATTATTGAAATTTTTACAAAATGGAAAATTCGAATTTTTTATTATAAAATATATTGTTTGAAATTGCACCTATATTTTTGTTTTGTTAAGTACCCATATATCCACTAGCTGTGCCCCGCGGTTTTACCCGCATTTCTCCGCTCCTGTGGGTCTTAACGGGATGATAAAGCCTCGATAAATGGGCTATCTAACACCGAAAGAATTTTTCAAATCGGACCTGTAGTTCCTGAGATTAGCGCGTTCAAACAAACAAACTCTTCAGCTTTATAATATTAGTATAGATTAACCAGCAATAAAATACTATCACATTAATTTCGTAATAATTAAACATTTACCAGTCGTAAGCGAATTAGTGCCAGGAGCGTAACTAGAGGGAAAAACGTTATTCTAGCGTTTTCGGGCTAAAACATCACACGCTCAGTAATTTCTCGTTTTCGCCAAACTTACAAATGCTTTAATTGGGTCGGTAGTTTTGTCACAAAAAGCCCTAATTAAAATTTGCCAATTAAATGTTTTCATTATGTAACCTTTATCCGAAAACATTCGTAGGTATTCAGGCTTAGGAATAAGTATATTTATCTGAGGTCTTTTATAAAATATTCTTAAATTATTAATTACGGTCTCATTTTTAATTTTTACATCTTTTCATTCACGCTAACAAATACAAAGGTACGATTATTAAAACATGGACAATTAAAATTTTACCTTATTCGTAGCGTGTTTGCTTTCGTTTTTGTTTGCCTTTATTATTGCAAACGTCACGAACAGGGCTTAAAGGATGATTAATTTTCCCGTCACATGTTTTTAATTTATAAGTTTCATCTTATCTCTTGTCAGCAAGATATTTAAACAAAACTTGGAATATATGTACCTAATTCCTAAAAGAACAATAATAATTATAAAAACTTTTTTTATTGTGAATAGGGAAGCCCTTGACCACAATTTCGCCTGATGCTAAGCTGACATGTGGTGTAAGATGGTACACGCTTACCTAGAAGGTACCTATTCACTCAACGCTTCAAGAGCTTTCCGGCCAGCCCCCCTAGTCAAGTGGCTTTCTGTTAGCGTAAAGTTCAATAGAATAGATTATGAATGTATGAGATTGTCGTTTGATTACGACGACGACGACGATTGATTACGTCAATCTCATACATTCATAATCTATTCTATTGAACTTTACGCTAATAGAAAGCCACTTGTCTAGGGGGGCAGGGCTTCGACCGCTTTGTCTAAAACCTAATAAACTGTATACTAAAACCCTCCTCTTGAAGCTTTATCTATTAAAAAAATTGCATCAAATCCGTAGTTTTAAAGATCTAAGCACACAGACAGACGCGGGAAGCGACTTTGCTTTACTATTTTGTGATTTACCAAATTAAGCAGATATTTAGAAAGGAAATGTTAAAAACAATGCCCAGGTGTAAGAACCATCTAAAAATAGGCACAAAAACTAGCTGACCAAATATACATTGTTCTGCTACGACACCCTTATCACTTTGGGGTATAAAAATAATTTACGACCTTCTCAGGAAGAGGTTTCACTGTGACACGAGAATTTTATATATAATACACAGAAAGACTAGCTATGCTGCGTGGTTTCACCCGCGGGCAAAATCAGGTATCTCTATGGCCCTTGTATTAGTCTGTTATATAACCTACATCACGGTAAAGTTTCATTCAAATCTTTCCAGTAGTATTTTCGTAAAACATTCATAATATATCCATCCTCACAAACTTTCGAATTTATAATATTAGATGGATTTCATTCCACTCAATTCACGCTGCAAGTTTTTACATCAGGGTATAGGCTCGAAATGAATTAAACCATCAATCGCTTGAAGCGCTTCACACGTATTGTAGGACAGACGATCAAGCGATGCTCAATCAATTACAGCTACATTTGCGACACGCTTAAAGCGAACAAATGAAGACAAATCGACGAATCTATTCCCGGTAGACTATCCCTTACCATTTGCTTGTCTGCATTGAAATTAAACTTATTCCATTGCAACTAGACTTATCTATCTTATATATAAAATTCTCGTGTCACAATGTTAGTCTGCATACTCCTCCGAAACGGGTGGACCGATTCTCATGAAATTTTCTGTACATATCGGGTAAGTCTGAGAATCGGCCAACATCTATTTTTCATATTATGTACCACGGCCCACGGGCAAAGCCGGGGCGGACCGCTAGTAGTTCTATAACAATAGATGGTTCCAGAAAGATCTTATTTCTATAGCGACAGCGTCTTGCTTACATTAATATTATAATTATAGATAGGAAAGATTTGTTGTTTTCTATGCATAATAATATGTAATTTATATATATTACTCAATTCTCAATATAAATAAATAAATTATTTAATTAAAAAATAATACTGCTAAATGACATTGGCTATAATATTTTTTACCATTCAACTCTTGAAAGAATCTGACACAATTGGAGATTAGATTCAATCCAAATGTGTTCAGCCATTCTTACGTAACTGAGTAACAGACAATAGACATGCATCCACAATTTTTAAATAAATTATTAAAAATCTTAATACACAGCAGTGAAATAGTAAGGGTATGTTATACATTACTAACACATTCATTTTTCCAATTTTCAATAATGTTTGTGTTGGAACCAATCCTTTGTTCTCTAGAGAAGGTGATAAATGAATGAAATGATGTTTATTTCTGTCATACAATATTTGTACATCAACTGAGCTAGTTCTATTACAATACTAATAAAAAGTACGTTTTAATCTACAAGACTAATAACTCAACAGTAAAATTATCTTTATGTTATAATTTCTTACAGTTTTAGTAGCATCAAAGATTTCAAAATATATTCTTGTGTTTAGCAAACACGTCTTAGATGTGAATGGTTTTATAATTAAACTAGCGGTCCGCCCCGGCTTCGCCCATGGTACATATTTACGTTTTCTTTACATAAGAACCATGATCCTTCAAGGAATATAATAAAAAAAGAATTATCGAAATCGGTTCAGCCGTTCACACGTGGTGTCGTGACAACGCGAAACCGTCCACAAAATATTCAAAATCTTAAAATAATATTTTTAAAGAAGATTATTTTTATAATTTATAGTTTATCAAGTTAATACAACTTAACGGGATTTCAGTTCAAATCTAGAAAAGTTTAAGTCAAAGAAAAAGAAGGATTTCTACGAAGTGTAGCTACCAGGTAGTTAAAGGATAGATTTCTTTTAGTTTATTTTCAAAGGAAACGTAAAAGCTACTTAGTCTGTTTATTCACATTGGGCTGTATCGCCTCTTACGGGATTTAAAAATCTGTCTTAAAATAGTGCATAAAATCAAGAAGCTAAGATAAACCTGCGCATACAATTACTAGCGGAAGCGATTTATGCTTATTTCAAGATAATTATTGCAGTCTGATAATAATTCTTATCACAATTTATGAAATAACATCACACTAGAACGGTACCTACACCGTATAGATATGTACATTGTATATCTCTACTGCAATGACGTAATCTCTATGCAATGATGATGCAATACCGCAATACAACATAGCAATGTACCATTAGATTTTTAGTCCATTATAATACTTCGTATAAAGTCATAGTGAGGTATTTAAAATAGAAGTCTGTGATAAAAATATAGCTCTATAAATCAGTACTCTATATTTCTATAAAACGCATTTGGAACTATAACTATATTGCTGGTCAACTTTAATAAAGTTAAACGCTGTTACAGTATCTACCAAAGACATTCTGAGAAAGCTCACAACCGCACATAGCCAACTCCGTTCATGACCACCCGCCCCGCTGATAACCAATCGCTCTTTTCACGTGTATAACCACATTCCCAAGCGTTTAGCGAGTCAGTAATACGCCTGGGAAAGCTTGCAGCCGCCAGGTGCTGCACTCGACTCGCTATGACACTTTTATTTACAAAGGATATCTCATTTTATTCTATTACTTGAATTTCTTTGATTTACGTACTAAGGAATATTAAAAATTCTAGAATTTTATTTGACAGACGCTATTATAAAAATGCTTGGAGCTTTTTAATGACGTCACTGTTTTGTAGACGGTGTTTTGTGGTAAAGTGAGAGGTTGTTTATCAAGTTAGGTTTATAGACTTCAAAGGAAAGTCTAGCTACCTTTGTTAAGCTCAAATCAAAGCTTTAAATCAAGTGGTGTTACATAAGTTAAGACAAGGAGTCTTAACTTAGTAGAGTATTGTTTTCTTAATGTTGGTTTGGCGTGGATTTTTATACATTTTAAATATTTATCGGATTTTAATTAGTTATATTACTATTTATCGTAGCAGTTCTAGTATCTGATGCAATTAATAAAAGTGTCATTTATTTCGAAGTACATTACGTCGGAAAAGATTACCAATTCCAAAACAAAGCGAGGTCTAATGTTTTGTTTATTAAATTACAAAATATATCGCCATATACTACTTGTATTGTCCGTCAGTAAGTCCAAGATAATATATAGGTACGATAAGGGTTGACACTATTAATTTATTTAAATCATTAAATTACATTTCTCAATTACCAGTACAACAGTGTATTTCTACTGTGCATACAATGTCGATACAATCACTGCTGGGATACGAGCTCCTGGATCCTTGATTATTGTCTTATAAAATACTAGCTATGCAGCGCGGTTTCACCCGCATTACTCCGCTCCTGTTGGTCTTAGCATGATGATATATAGCCTATATTACTCGTGGATAATGTAGCTTTCGAATGGTGAAAGAATTTTTAAAATCGGTCCAGTAGTTTATGAGCCTATTCATTACAATCAAACAAACAAACAAAGTTTTCCTCTTTATAATGTTAGTGTAGATTAATGCAATATTAAAAATGTTATCTCCCGACTACTTACTACACTTACACTGTGACCAATAGTGACTAAGTTAACAACTATAGTAGTAAAGTTGCGTTATTAAATTGAGTATTTGAATTAAATTTTTTTTTTGTGATAAATGGAAAGATTATATATTAGTTTTATAACAAAACTGTTTTTATTTTTATTTTTTTGCAATAATTCAAAAGTTATTTCAAAATAAAAATTAGTCTTTGAATCCAGTACCGAAGACACGCCGACAACTCCCGAAGCGTCACCCGAGCGCGTGTGACGTCATAATGTTAGTTTTCACTCATTGCAGTTGATAGAAAATTAAATATAGTTTGAAAAACTAAACAGGATAAAAAGATAAATTCATGAAATTATTGTATTGTTACCGGGTTTTTATAAGTATACAAAATTTAAATTAAATCCGTCGGTTTATAGTGGGTCTAAATCGAATCGAAAGGAGAATTGGTTACATACAAACATATGTTTTAAGCTGATCCTGGCGATCCTTATCAGGATAAATTTATGATATTATTGTATTGTCATCGGACCTTGATAAGTGTTCAAAATTTGAACAAAATCCGTCAGTTTTAAGTGGGTCAAAATCGAGTCGAAACTTCGAAAGGAGTCGGTTACATACAAACATACAGGTGAAGCTAATAAAAGCGTGTTAATAATAAATACAGTGTTTTGATCTATTTAATTTTGTTGTCATTATTAAATTACATATTAATTATATTAATATATTATTATATAATATATTATTTAAATTTATATTAAAAATGGCGAACCTCAAAAGTTATCGTTTTGTACCATTATGTACGAATACTACAAAGGCAACTCCTGACAAAAATCGGTGATCATAAATATATCAACATCAAGAATATTATTCGTAACTAACTAACTAATTCGGAACCAACTAACAAATCGTATGTAAACGCTATGTACTGCAGTTAATAATAGCTATAACATTATGACGTCACAACTGTGGTGACCAGTCATGGCGCGTTTTTAGTCACGTGATTCTAACTTAAATTTCATCAATTTTTAATTGCTTATAATTAACGGAAAAAATTTTTTTTGTAAGTTATTTGCATTAAATATCAATATTATTAATAATAAAGTTTCAAAATACATAAAAAAAATCAATAATTTTTTTTTATTCAAATACTCAATTCCATTATTTAAATACGAATAATAGCACATTTTATTAATATGAGAAAAATAGTATGACTCTCTGAAAGTATTCGTTCTTTTCTTAACATAAAATAATTACCAATTTATTTTTATTCTTATCTGTTTATGATCGTTCTTTTCTTAACATAAAATAATTACCAATTTATTTTTATCCCTGATATGTTTATGAATATAACTATGTTATTAACATTAAAATAATGTATCTACACGATCTTCAAATTTATGTCCAAAGTGACAACCCTATTTACGAGTGACCATTACGCAAAGGGTCATGTTAGTCAGAGAGATGGCTGAATACGTTGCTAAAAGCTCTAACCACTCCTAATGTACAGTAATAGACTCGGGATTCCTTCCTTTAATTAAATACCGAATCAAATTATTGCATAACTTGCGTTTTAATACAACATTCATATCACACTCTCAACAATCAAATATAGCTTTACAAGAATCTATGTTATGCAAATGTGTGTTTGTCTGTATGTCCTTTAGAGAATTTTAAACGCGATTTATTCGTAATATCACAGAATAATAATAATATGTAATATTATCAATCTCCTCGTCACCACGGTCGCTGTAAAGTGTTCGAAACGTCTGGTAGTGTAACAAATAAATCGCGTTTAAAATCCGTTAAAAAGTCTTTAATGTATAAATATCTAAGTATTAGTCAGTTCAATAAAGAAACGAATCTTCAATGGCGGCCAAAGCTGACTTTGACAGATGGTAGGATCATCAAAAAAGAAAATAAAAATAACGTAAATTGATAATTATTTTATTAATTATTTCAAATTGTTTGTTGACAAACTTTTTTGTTATTGTATTTGTGTATTTATATGAATTATCATATTTACGTATACAGAATGTAATAAAATCCCCATAATACTTGTAATAAGCCCATAAAACTGAACAACTTTTCCCAAAGAACATATTTTGTCAAATTCCAATAAAACATTATTTACTTTCGCAAATGCATAATTGTCATTGTAAATTTATGATAAAAACTATTATAGGGAAAATCAAATACATTTTAGTGATTTTATTTTTCCATTTTTTTTCTGCATACCGTACGGTCGTGTGTGAGCGAGAGGGAATGATAAGCGCCGCCATTGAAGATTCGTTTCTTTAAAGAACTAACTAATATATTTAATTCTAAACGTACAAACACAAAAAGTGTGAAGTCCCGTGTCCCCGTAGTGGGGTAGGGCGCAGATGCATTATTGATACATCTGTTTCACTGATCGATTTTTGTTTTGGGACAAGTAGGTGATCAGCCTTCTGTGTCCTGCCAGACCGAGACATTTTTTTTTTCTGTCTCCACCGGGAATCGAACCCAGGGGCCAGGACCCCTCAGTTCTACGCTCACGCGTCAACCACTGTACCGAGGAGGCGGTACAAACACAAGAGAATCGTAAACTATGCTTATGTAATGCGATGATCAACAACAAATAGTTGTGCATGAGCCCACGAAAGTTTCTGAGTTGGTACAACCAATCTTCGACAGTGTACCACAGGGGAAGCCGCGGTACAAAGCTAGTGAAAGTATACATGTTTTATACGGATAAGCATCTGTAGTTTAAATTTTTTACTTGCTAAAGGTTACATTTTGTGGGGATACTGCACAATCCATGTGTGGCTTGGCAGATAAATATAAAAGAAAGAAAGAAAGAAAACAAGGAAGAAAAAACGTTTATTTAATGACACAATATCACATGTCGTCGTACTTTTGTCTCATGGACATGCCCACAGATCACAGAAACGGGACATGCCGGTTTCCTTACGATGTTTTCCTTCACTGATTGGAGCAGTGGTGCAGATAAAAATAAATCAATTGATTTTTGCAGTCTTGTGTATTCAGGACAATTTTAAATAATTAAGTGTGTATATTCATAATTTGAGTAGGCAAAAAGGAAGCTGAGAGAGAGATATGTTATTTTTTTTCATCTAAGTATATTTTTCTAAATTTGTTGCTAAACGCAAATCTCGAGAACAGATATTCATCTGTTTCGTTATTTGATTTCGTTAATTATTTTTTTTATAATATTCCTTTTAGTACGAGGGTAGTTCTTATGAAGAGAAAACGTAAACATGTACCATGGACGCAGCCGGAGCGGACTGCTAGTTAGTAATATATTAAAGTTTTTGATAAATTTCATTATGCCAGGGCTTATAAATTCTAATAAGAAGTCAGTGAATATTTAATTACAACTGGGCACATAATGTATTGTGCGCACTAATGAAATAGACATACTAAACAATTTTTTTCTAAACATAGATATTGAAAAAGTAAATCATTCACTATTATCTGTCCTGTATCGTTAAAAACATTTCAAGTTAGCGTTCAAATATCAAAACATATCTATTTTGAAGAACAGAAAACAAATTAATATTAGCAAGTTAATAATTCGGTACAAAATTATTTAATTGAAGTACAAAGTAGTTCCGAGTTAAACTTTCGTTTAATAAACTTTCGTATACATTGTTAGCAGTGACAAAGTTACTTAAAACTACTTATTTGAGAGCTTTAATTTATTAAAAACTAGCGGTCCGCCCCGGCTTCACCCGTGTTACATGTTTACGTTTTCTCTACATAAGAACCATCCTCGTACTTCAAGGAATATAATAAAAAAAGAATTATCGAAATCGGTTCAGCCGTTCTCGAGTTATGCGCTTACCAACACATTTTGCGATTCATTTTTATATATAAGAAGAAGACTAGCAACAATATGAATCAAATATGAGCGATATCCTACTTAATATTATAAATGCGAAAGTTTGTGAGGATGTGTGTGTGTGTTTGTTACTCTTTCACGCAAATACTACTGAACCGATTATTATGAAATTTAGCACACATATAGAGGGTAACTTGGATTAACACATAGGATAGGTTTTATCCCAGATGTGCCACGGGAACGGGAACTACGCGAGTTTTTCTTTGAAAGCGCGGGCGAAGCCGCGGGCGGAAAGCTAGTTGAATATAAGTTTAAATTTGAATACTTTCCATTGAAAACTGGTATATTAGGTAAAAATATAAAGGGGCATTTGTTGCTATTAACAATTATTACTCTCATGAAAATTGCTCAAATCTCCGGCATAGAGATGCTATATAAAACTGCTTTTTTTGTTAAAATAAATAATGCTATTTTGATATAATTTACAAACACAATATATTTGCTCTATATAATACAGTAACACAGCTCAAAAATACCAAAAAATGAATAACAATTAGTAAAGAAAGCTCAAATTAAAATATCTGTATATGTTTATTAAGAATCGAATACGCAAGAAAACACCGCAAGATTTTATTCCTACCTTCTCGAACCTTCTACTTACTAATTAAAGTGGATATCATGGTAAAGCGAATCAGAGGCAATTTTTAAATGAAACCCGCAGCGTCGGTTTCATCAAGGTGAACGCTGAAATGAGCGGCTTGCGGATTCGTACTATGTTACATATAGATTTTTGGAGATTAGAGGGCTATTTCTTAGGTTTTTTTTTTCTGGTACGCTGTATCTACCTATAGTTATATTATATTATTATTTGAAATTCATTGCTCTATTCTCTAGATTCTAGAACCTTAATTATAACAAACAATTTTACTTTATACATAATTAAGTCCGTTTGTCCGTTATCTATAAGAATTTGTAGGTACGCAAATTAAAATTTCATTACATAATTAGTAAGTACTTGAATCTTTCAGCAATCACATTTTACGTAATCATAATTGTAAGTAAGCACATTTCAGGCTACTTAAGTAAATTATATTATAACAAATTATATTACGTTTACATTATATTAATACACTTTTATGAATTTTTACAGCATCTGCTCGGTGTATCAATTGAGAGATTGATATATTCTTACGAGGTGGCAGTTTGAATAATTGCCTTAGCCATGTGAGCGACGACGTAACGACAAGATGGCGGCCGTCAAAATGGCGCGCAAAGCTATTGATCATGGACATCTGGATGTGTTCGACACGGGACACCATTTTGATTTTTCTTTTCAGTTTTGGATCTGTATATGACTGAAAAGCAACGATTCCAGAATTTTTAATTTTAGGTTTATAAAATTAAGAATTAGTAGGTACCGTAGAGATGTAATCAAGGAGAATCAAGGACGTCTCTACAATTATTATAGTTATTTTTTTTTTATTATATTCATTTCATATTTTACTGAACAATTAAGAAACAGTGTTATAAAGAATATACTGTCGAGACAAGATGTAAATTGTAAAGACCATATTTATAAAGACTCGTTACGTATTCATAAATTATTATTAACATAACGTATAAAGCTTTCTTAGAATAATAAAATATGAAATTTCTATTAATTTTCTCGGAACTTCATAAACCACATAGATTTATATGTAATAGTGGATAAACTCAATTCAATAGAAATCCATTGGATAAGTTGTAATAAATACACAATGTAAGTTGATACTGGAATATATTAAAGCTTTTCTCAGTAATAGCTAACTGTGCCATCCTATCGTGTGGTGTTAGAATAGATCAATAGCTGCTGATTATTTTGTTGTGTTTTTAATAACCATCGAGTGACAATTAAACTAAAATTTAAACTACATTAATATTTAAAAAAGTAATGAAAACTAAACTCAAACTCAAGCATTTATTCATTCATAATTTAAGATAAATTTGGAAAATCCAAAAGTGCACGCCTCATAATTTTTTTTTTAATAATTTTATTTATTAATTATTATTTTTGTTTATTTAATAACAATTAAACCACATCGAATCAGACCCTGAAAAATGAAAGGGTTCTATTCCTGAGCATACTCAAGCGTAAGAGAAAAAAAAAGACTGGATTAGTAAAGTATTTCGGTCGCTATCGTGTTAACAAGAAAAAGGATCCGCACATACAGACACACGGACGTCCAAGACAGAACTTTTTTAAACTGTTTTTTAACTAGTTTAAATAACAAAAATGACATCAAAAATATCATGAATGTTAAAAATAGTGTTTTTTCTTAATATGTGTGTGTATGTATTATCTTACAAGTGCAATGTATGATACATAAAGACATTTTAAGTTTGAAAAATCAGATGTTTTGCGCGAAGTGACAGTAGTACCCACCTCAACGCTTCGCTTATGAGGCGTGCAATATGAAAGAGTAACAAACACACACATACACATCCTCACAAACTTTCGCATTTATAATGTTAGTCGAGTCGACGAATAAATTTCATCGCGATAAGCACTCACCTAAGAATTAAATTCCTCCACCAATTTTACTTAAGTGTAGATAAAACAATAACCAATCAATTGGTTGGCAACAATAATCACAACTATAATATACAACAAAACTATTACTAGCTCTTAGTCTAAACCTCAATTCCCGACCGGAAATTAGCGTACATTTCATTACGCTACATCGAAACCGTTTGCCGCGGTCAGGCGTGTTTGCACATGCCCTTATGACTTACATCGGTATGTTATCGGTACGGGTATCGGTATGGGTGTGAAAACGATATCGAATAAGATGACTTTTAGTACTGCAAGCAAACTGCAAGAGGTCTGTTATTATGGGATATTTTGGCGATGATTTTTGTTACTTACTTTAGTTTATCGGATTTGTTTAGACTTTAGGCTATGTAAGAATCTTTATTATACGATACAAGAACTGCGTATATAGTAAGAGTGGAAAAAACATAGATTTATTTTATTTAAGACTGGTTTCATTCATTAGATCATAACTGTCTTCCTCGATATTACATGAACTATCGAGAAGAAAAATGGTGTTTTATTTCTACCAAGTAGTTCCTGAGATTAAACAGTGCATCCAAATAAACGGATACTATCTTTATAATTACTTTAAACTACAGATAATATACGTAATAATACTGGATTTAAGCCAAATACTCGAAAACTATAACAAACTGTACCGAGTCACTTCGTAGAATAGACTAGCTGCTCCGCGTGGTTTCAACCCCGTAGCTCCATTCCTGTTGGCCGTAGCGTGATGAAATATAATAGCTTTTAACCTTTCTCGATAAATGGGCTATCTAACACTGAAAGAATTTTTCAAATCGGACCAGTAGTTCCCGAGATTAGCGCGTTCAAACAAACAAACAATCTCTTCAGCTTTATAATATTAGTATAGATTAGACGCACAAGTTAAAATACAAATACAGTTTTGACTGCAATAGAAAAGGATGGACTGAGAATCTAATTTCACTGTGTAAAATTTGGTTAAGAGATATTTTATAATTATAATGTTGATGTTTAACTAAAAATGTATGATTCGTACAACATAATATCTCTTATTCTAATGGCATTTTTTAACTAGCTGTATTTTTATTAAGACGTTTTTATTACCATGAGTTTCATTAAGTAACTTCTATTTAATAAACCCTGGAGCTTAATTTTACCTACTTATATTTATCTGAATCATGAAACTTGGCAATTATCTAGATCGAACATAAAATAGTATTGTATAATTGAGCTAGACTGATGATAAAATTCTTAAGAAACTTCGAGAGAGAGTCTTTCCTTGCAACCGATTAAAAAAACATTAGAAAATCTATTCCTTTGGGCTTATGAGAAACGAAAACATTGCATCAAATTTGTAAAATACATGTATTATACTTTGATGAAAACGAGGGGTTGGATTTACCTGTACATACTCTCTTATTTTCCTTGTGGCAAGCTTGTTTTAAGTATTAACTAATCATTTATTTACTCCCACCGTTTCAAAATTAGCTCCAACAGTACAAACATTGAACCAATTTACTAAAACGTCCACCGAATTCGTGAAACTCAAAATGAGTCTAAAGTTAAATTTGATTCCGGCATAAATACAACATTACCGATAAAAGTTCGTATTTTTGTGGACACATAACGAGCGGCAGCCAGCCAATTTAGTCAACTCGTTAAAAGTTTCCGACCGAGAATTGTACACTCGAAAAGTGCTAATAACATTGGTGATATCATGTACATGTTTGTATTATTTGGATATACTTGTACAACTTATTCTTGTTTATTTTTTCGCTTTTTACATTATTAACATTGGTGATATCAAATAGCAAAATACGTTTTTGTGTTTATTATTTTAAATAGACATATCATAGGCAAGTCGTTATCCTATGCACGCTTATGATACGTAACGAACTATGATAACATTGGTCATTTTTACAGGGTGTCCCTCCGTTGGTGTACGAGGCAGATTACCTACTTAAAAAAAAAAGACGGGTTGCACTCCGGGAGAGCCGGCAGAAGTGAGAACTTGATTATTAACGTTGAGCATGTTTGATATTTTGGAATGGTATCCGTCTTACGCTTTTTCGATCAGGTCACGTGTCCTGACGCGAGTTTAAGATTTTATACCCATTACAGAAAAAGTGGTCAACGCCGCTAAAGAAGTTTTCACTTCAATAATAAAACGGCATAAACCGCTCTGCGAATGGTGTGCATTTTGTCCATGAAAGTATAATCTAAAAAACTGTAAGATAAATTCTACCCACAAAGGAGTAAAATTATAGTAGATCGAAGTTTGAGCCATGAAATTTTATTTTTACACAGAAAAAGCTGAGGGCAATCGCTAGTCTCATATACATACATTATTTGTGTGTTTATTTGGAATATATACTTGTAAAACTCGTTGTTATTTCTTTGCTTCATATGTCTCTGACGGATGAGTATGCTCATTGCTTTTTATATTTTATGTGTATTAAGTCCCAACACGAGTATAAATAAGGTTTGTTTCATACGAAATGTGCGAGCTTTTTTTAGCTTTTTTTAGCTATTATTTAATATTTTGTTTTGTTAGCAGTTAATTGCAGAAACTAAATGTAACGATGATTCACTTGTGAAGATGAGTCTCTGTCAGTTTCCACTTCTTACAATCTTTTAAAAATTTACTTATATTTTCTACTTTTCCAGATGAAGAAAGAAGAAGAAGAATGAGATGAACGAGATAATTCTTCAGTAATAATAACTTTAGTTATTGTTACATCCATGCTAATCTTATAAAGGTCAAATTACGACTGAACCACGGCACCGATTTTGATAAAATTTGAAATTAAAACAGTTAAGATTAAGTGGCGATCGAACAAGATGAAAAGGCTATTAAGCTATTGCATAGCTTCTATCGCGGGCCTTGAGCGCGGGGACCGAATCCAGAAATTCCGTAACGACAAAACCTCACGCTCCCCACTCTGACGGGCACGGAGGTGTGGCTTGAAGGCATAGCATGCTTTACCGCGGCAGTCCCCGAGTGCCACACGTCTTTTTTTTTGTTTTATTCTCTAGTGAAACCAAGAGGTAAATCTAGTACATATTACATAATAAAAAATCATAATTTTAAACCCTACATCCTACTTAAAATCCTCAACAATAAATATTCCAAACAAAACGCAAGTTCGTGCTAAAACAGAGTTAAATTAAATATGCTAACAACCGCAATACTAAATATAAACAGTTAAGTCTAGTTTCTACAGATTCAGAATAGATAAAACGTCTAATACTACAAGTTTTAAGATTAAACAACTTGAAATTCAATTTACTTGTTCAACTACCTGGCTGGAATAAGCCAAGCGGTTAGTGTCGTGGTACACCGGGCTCTTTTTTACATATTAAAACGTTTTTTAATTGTTGCAATCAATGTAGGGAACTCGACGAAAAGTAAATTGTTTATTAGGACTTTTAATAATGACTTTTAGGGTTTTTTCGAGCGGTCGGTCGTTGACTGCTCGAGCTGTCGCTACAAACCGCGCAGTGGACGGCTTGAAGCGGTCGCGACTGCTCGAGCAGTCCGTGTACGGCAGTGAATGAATGTCTATAGTCCACCGCGCGGTCGCGTCTTCAAGCTGTCGGGTCTCAACTGCTTGAAGTGGTCCGCGTACGGCCGCCCTTATATGTCTTAAAATTTTGGTCTGTATAGAATGTCGTCTATTAAAAAAATATGAAAAAGACTCTTTTCATGTACTTGACTGAATAAAACTCTCCATAACCATATCCATTTGATTTAGTGGCATATTACAGAAAGTTGCCATAGTAAAATATAATCTATATAATATATCATACTTAAGTAAGCACAACTTTACTGGTGAAATATTTGAAATTAATTGTAAAGGTTTGCGCGATTTATTCATTATATTATTTTCCCGACGTTTCGAACACTTTACAGCGAGCGTGGTCTCAGTCTCCCCGTGATTTCTAAATGTATAATACTCGCGTAAAATCAAACACTACAAAATACTAAGTATCCATTTTAACAAATAAATTCTGCCTTCTTAATAATTAATATACAAAAAATGTTGTGTGGTTTTATGAAACCACGGTAAAAGTGAAACTGTTCGAACGGTTCCGAACACTGCTTTGTGTAGCGCATGTCGCGTGACGGTCGTCTGCCGAGTAGGTATACCTACTCGGCAGCCGCGATACACGCGACATGCGCTACACAGACCAAAAAGTTTGAGACGATGTAATAAAAGTTTCACTTTAAGGCGATCCTCACACTGCCCCGCATCACGCTGCATGTTGCATGTCGAAGCACCTACGCGCGTTCCTGCGGGAGTGCAGATCTGCATCATCGTGCGGGTTTTTTGCGCACTCACGCGCGTAGCTGCGTTTGTAGATTCACGCACGGCGGCTCTCATTTATTCGCCGTTCTCTGTGGTGGTCGTACAATACTGAGCATCACGACGCGCGGCACTGCGGGATTCGGTGTGCCATACCTTGCGTCTCGCCCCGCACCTACGCGCGAGGATGCATGTTTCTCCGCGTGTATGCGCGTGATCCGCATGTACGCGCGTGGTTGCATTTTCAGTGTGTTGGACTGTGCGTGTTTTCTATATAAACGGAGATACTTACAAGTAACGTTAAACACGCAGTCACGCAACATGCAGCGTGGTGCGTGGCAGTGTGATAATCGCCTTAAATAGAGATATAACCCGCAACTCTCACTGTACCACCGCCCTTACCAGGACACACGTGGTATTGAGCGCATCGCTAAGGTTTTTAATCAAATCCTGACTAAACTCCAATTTTGTACCGCTTCCATGCTAATGGGATATTCAATTGTTTTTAACGTTGTTCCTACTTCATTAGGGATAAGGATTTCTCTTTTACATCGTTTAAAGGCTTAATTCTAATGGAATTTTTGTGAATTATTCGATAAATTATGCTTTTTAGAACAGATTATATGGATAATAGAGTATTGAATATTAAGGATAGGCACACTATTATTGATAGCTCGACTAATAGACCTTGTTATTAGCATAAAATAGTTTTAGAATTATTATTATTATTATATTAGTGTGTTTTTTGTGTTTTTAAGCCGTTGTTATACATAATAGTTGCATATAATTATTATTAAGAGCTCTAACTTTTATATTTCTTAATAATAAAGATCACAGAGCTAAAAATATCTGTTGTTTTATAATTATTGTATTTCGTAGATTGGTTGTTTGACATCTATCACTTTTAAATAATTGAGTCTTGGGACAATTAAATAGTAATTAAATAAATTAATTAATAAAATAAAGTATATATATAGTTATTTATTTAGTAATTAATTAAATAGTTCGGAATAATAATTGATTATTATTGATTGAGATAACAGCAGTATAATAATAGAGTTAATATTCCTTGATTTTGGCGTGCTCAAAATAGATTTTGTTGAATTGATTATTTCATAATATGGTATTGGATTATATTTTAGCCTTTATTATAAGTTTATTGATAGTTAACTGACTAGTTTTACAAAAGATTGTAACCTTTATTTGGTTTGTAAATGAATTTATTCTTTAAATAAATTAATTTTATAAATATTTGATTACTTATTTTTCTTCACACATACATTGTTGTTGATTACTGTGTTGTCATTTTAGTGCAAAATAATATGTGTAAATCTATAATATAAAAGTGAATGGCAAAATGTGTCGGTAAGCGAATAATTCGAGAACTGCTGAATCTGTTTCGTTTATTCTTTTTTTTATATTTCTTGAAATACGAGAATGGTTCTTATGGAAAGAAAACGTAAACGAGCGAAGCCGAGGCGGACCAGTAGTCTATAATCAAAAATGAAAAGTTATCCTCATTAAAGACCCGTCCGTGTAAGAAGCAGATACGAGTGCATCCAGGTAGGGTTAGTTGTATAGAAGATATACAAACTATGTTACCTTAAATTGAACAGATAACCTGAGATAGCTTTACACCTGTGACCGAAGACTCGAAAAGAGGTTTGAAATACATGCTATATTTTTCTTATTCCTTCATAGAATTCACTATTTCAGTTGAAATTGGATAATATAATCGTGGACAAGACGAAAATCATGTCGAATGTCCATGTTGTGCCCACTCCGGTTTCAGTTGGAAACTCTGTGCTCGAAATTGTTGACGAGTATATTTACCTGGGACAAACTGTCCAATTAGGTAAGTCCAATTTCGGGAAAGAGGTCAATCGTCGAATCCGACTCGGATGGGCAGCGTTCGGGAAACTATACAACATCTTTTCGTCCAAGATCCCGCAGTGCCTGAAGACGAAAGTCTTCGAGCAGTGTGTGTTGCCAGTGTTGACCTACGGATCTGAGACGTGGTCCCTAACCGCGGGCATTGTGCACAAGCTCCGCGTCGCTCAACGAGCTATGGAAAGGGCTATGCTCGGGGTTTCTTTGCGTGATCGAATCAGAAATGAGGAGATCCGCAAAAGAACTCAAGTCACCGACATAGCCCACCGGATTAGCAAGTTGAAGTGGAGCTGGGCTGGGCACATAGCCCGTAGAACCGATGGCCGTTGGGGCAGAAAGGTTCTCGAATGGAGACCACGTACAGGACGACGCAGCGTAGGACGGCCTCAAACAAGATGGACAGACGACCTGATCAAGGTGGCGGGGAGCCGCTGGATGCAGGCCGCTGGTGATCGGCCGTTCTGGAAGTCTTTGGGGGAGGCCTATGTCCAACAGTGGACGTCCAATGGCTGACGACGACGAATATAATCGTGTCATAATATTTTTGCATAAATTTTTAACTCTTAAAAAATGAAAGTCAAACTCCTTATTACTTAATCCTAAAACGAGCGTGAAAACATATTCGATATCTAATCATGTAAGAGTGACCACAATGTAAAATGACTCTTAATTTGCAAAACCATGACAGAACAGATAAAATTACAATCAAGATAAGACTGTGACCACCAAAGTACATTAAGTCCCTCAAACTGCCCTTTGTGTAATCGACAGTATTTGTATGTGTGTGAGCGACACGTGTGTATGTGTAAGCGACGTGTATATGTGTGTGTTCTACATCTAAATACCCAAACAAAGATGAAATCACGTAAACTGCACGTAATCACAATTATCCACAACGTTATTAAGTCATATGTATTCATAGTTTGCACTAAACTGTCTCAAGGCGAGATAATGAAACTTGGAGAAACAATCAACACTATATATTACGTAACTTCGCGTATGTCCGTAAATACTAAGCGGGATAATATTACTGTATTTGATTCAGTTATAGTTGATACTAGTTATATTAGATTGCTTTGTATTCATATTATAGTTGCGTAATGAGCTACTTTTTAAAATAAATCTAGTAAAAAGCGTCACTAACAACGATATTCACTTTAGTAGCAAACATTTAATTTATTAAGTGTCATTCTTTTCATAAAATGGAATGAATATTATAACAAAGTTATTTACATATTTTTTTTTGCAAAAAAATAAAAATCATTTTCTTTTATGGATAGCATACAATTATATTTGAAACATTTTTAAATTAAATGTAAATTAATAAATTGATATCAGTTATCACCACGCTCGTTAATTTCCATCATAATGCCATTCATATATAAGCGATCATCTCGTAGCAGTTCTACGAATCGTAGAGCTTTGCTACGCATCATGTCATCGATTTTAACAGTAATGTTATTTTATTAATTAGCTCTCAGACTCATTGAATTGTTACATAAAGTCAGATTTACTTAGAAAACTTTAGTTTAATCTAGAATTATAGTAATTAATTAATTATTGTCTATCACTAAAATATTTATCTCTTATAGCTATTACTTTTTCTACATCATCGTCAACGTGGTTTTAGATCTGATTACGTTATATGGCTTCTAATCTAGTCCTCTGACAATATAGCCATCTGTACTATGATTCTAAAATTCAAATTATCCAAACCTATGCCTTTTTGAGACCTTTTTAACCTTTTTATGAAGACAATTGTGAATATGAATGAAGTGACTGACCGGTTGGCTAAGTTGGTAGTGGCCTTCCAAGCCAGAGGTCGTGGATTCGATTCCCACCCGGGGCAAATATTTGTGTGATGAACATAGATGTTTGCTCTGTGTCTGGGTGTTAATTATCTAAATATAAGTATTTATTTAAAATTATATATGTATATGTATGTTTATCAGCCATCTGGTTTCCATAACACAAGCTTAAGCTTAGTATGGGATTAGATCGTGCCGTGTGTGAAAATTGTCCTGAAAAAAAATATATTTAAAAATTAATAACTACAACCTAACCTAACCGATGAAAAACTTTCTAAAAACAAAATTATCAACAAAACTTTTTAGTTCAACCTAACCTCGTTTCGCTCCATAAACTGCAGTGAAATCAAAACATTTATTCATCAATTGTTAGCGAGTTAAAAATAAAAACTACCCTCCGTCCGGACATGTTTAATCAGCTGCTAGCTGGTTTAATATTCTACTAGAGGCCGCGGAAAATTTACTGTACCGCTTTGTTCGCATAATACGTCTGTTTGTCACTCAATATATTATACATTGTACACAATTGTATGTGGAAAGTCTATTGTTCAATATATTGCGTTTATTTATATCTAAACTAGCGGTCCGCCCCGGCTTCGCCCGTGGTACATATGAAAAATAGATGTTGGCCGATTCTCAGACTTACCCGATATGCACAGAAAATTTCATGAGAATCGGTCCACCCGTTTCGGAGGAGTATGCAGACTAACATTGTGACACGAGAATTTTATATATAAGATATGAATTATTATTTCAAAAATAACATTTTGTGTTACGAGTTTATTTCGTGAAAATTCACGTTAAAATTACTTATAGTTTCATGTTAACATAATATATTATTATTATATACTCATAATCTTAAATTAACGTAATCGATTTAACGCAGTATATACAGTTTCTATTTCACGCACACTTATAAAAAATACAGCCACTTACATCAACTCTCTTACAGCAACTCTTATAGGAGCCAGATAAAAAAAAATCTGTTTATTTGTATATTACGATTTATCTCAAAAACTGCTCAACCTATTAAAAATATGTTAGCGACAAGATGGCCTGTTTTGCTCAACTGTGTCTATATTATGTATATTTTTTGTGTACAATAAAATGTTTTTGTTTGTTTGTATTTGTTATTCCGAATCAACCCTTATACCTATAAGTCCAGCAGAGACGGCTAGTATAAAGTATAAAAAAAGACGTGTGTCACTCGAGGACTGCCGCGGTAAAAGCTATTGCATAGCATGCCTTCAAGCCATGTAACAATGTATCTCACCAGTAGGAACGTAATAATTAATCCTGCATTCCTTAAGTTTTAGATTCATTTTTCTATCTTTTATTTTGTATTAAAAGTTTTATTGTTTTACCTGTGTTCCTGAAAATATAATATGTTTGTTTAAGGGGAACCGCTATGTTTGTTATGGTGCCGTGTATTTTTTTACTATAATTACATGTTTTTGTTTGTCGTATGACATTTGTGGCCACAACAGGTTATGGCTGAAAAACAGCGGTGAAAGCAGTGGCCTTTTGGTCATTGTTTTCTCCATATGCTGAGTCCATACCCTTTTCGTGGTGATTTTTTATTTTTTATCTGTATTTTTATTTTTGTTTTGTATGTATTTCTTATTTTACCACGAATAAATGAATTCTATTCTATTCTAAGCCACACCTCCGAGCCCGTCGGAGTGGGGAGCGTGAGGTTTTTTCGTTACGGAATTTCTCGATTCAGTCCCCGCGCTCAAGGCCCGCGATAGAAGCTATGCAATAGCTTAAAAACTCAAGTCAGACGCAAGAACATCAAACGAAGCCATTCCAAACATTGTATAAAATAAATTATATTATAACAAGGAAAAAACCCATTTTGTAGAGGCTCGATAATGGCGACAATTCCAGCTAACTTCGGAATCAGCGAGCTAATGCGAAAAAACTAAGTTTATAAACTTCCGCCGGACTCTGTTGGATCGAGTTTGGACATGGAGGGATTGGTAATGCCTTTTATATCATACGACATTTTTTATTTAGTTAATTACTAGCGGTCCTCCCCGGCTTCGCCCGTGGTACCTACATGTTTAAACTATCCTATTTCTCAAGTTGGATCGAACTGCACATGGTGTGCGAATTTTATTATAATCGGTTAAGTGGTTTAAGAGTCCATTGAGGACAAACATTGTGACACGAGATTTATATATATATTAAGATTGTTATAATATTTGATTATTAGATGGAGAGCTTTAACAATGTGTATGTGAATTCATTATTGAGATATTATTGTAGTGAAAATCTTTGGGGTCGTTGACATTAAAATTTCAAGATCGCGTCATGGAAATACCGTCACGTCATGGAGTAAGGCGATGATTTTAGTATCGTTGAATTATGCCCGAGAAGTTTCGCTTCTGAAACGTCTGCAAGGCAATCACTCCCTTTTTTATTTACTTCAATGTATAACATTTTATAGTAGGTATATAATTTATTTTCTTTTCTTTGAATTCAGCCAATAAAAGTTTCATGATATTATAAATTATACGCAGAAATTATACTGCAACTAGTTAAGTTCTTATAAGAACTATTTTGCAATTTTCTATTTAAACCTACCTCTGAACGAAGTCTAGTTCAATAAATAAATGTTTCATAGGAAAATATCATTCCTGTTACATTGTTATTTGTTATGTATACTAATATTATAAAGAGGAAAAGTTTGTAATTATGTATGTATGTATGGTTTTCACGCATAAACTACTGGACCGATTTTGATGAAATTTGGCACAGATAATCATTAAACCCTGAGAAAGAACATAGGCTACTTTTTATTGCGAAATATGTACCATGGGCGAAGCCGGGGCGGACCGCTAGTTAATTAATATAGCTCAAATTAGGTAACTTAGTTTAAAACACGCCTGAAGTAGTCGGTTATACATACTAGCATGTCGTTTACATACAAACATCCAAGTGAAGCTAACAAAAAAAGTGTTAAAAAGAGCACCTTGATAACAGAAGTCCCTTTAAAACTGAACGACATATTATCGTGTCGTGAGCTATAAAATTGTTTGCGGCGGTACATGCAGTTAGATTGTATCATGAATAAATTTATACCACCACCTTTGGAACGATCCAACCAATTTGTACTTCGTAACTCGACTGTTTTGAATTCTTTTGCTGTTTTATGACTACTGATTGTCCCACAACGTACGATTTGTGAAAACTACGTTGTCGTAACCTTGTTTCGCTTTTGTTATAGTGATGTAACAATAAGTTGTAGTGTTCTGTTTTTGTTTTTTATTAGTATGTTTATTAATTTTGTTTTATTTGGATCCAGTGTGTGCTTTTATTGATTTGAACCAATTTGAATTCAAGTATCTATCTTTGATATCAACAAATATTTCATAAACAGGCTCATAATATTAAACTGCTTAATTAACATTTATATTTAGAAACAATTTATGAACCTTGAAATGAAAATAGGTCTGTACCTAGTTACGCCTGTGCATAATCACTACATAGTATAAAACAAAGTCGCTTTCTCTGTCCCTATGTCCCTATGTCCCTATGTATGCTTAAATCTTTAAAACTACGCAACGGATTTTGATGCGGTTTTTTTTAATAGATAGAGTGATTGAAGAGGAAGATGTTGGTATATAATTTATTATGTTTTAGATAAAGCGGGCGAAGCCGCGGGCGGAGAGCTAGTGATGCAATAAAATACTATGCTTTTACTTATAAAAAGTTCAACATTGTTTCGAATAAATTATTGAATTATTGAATTATTGAATAAGTCTTTATCATCATGCCATAACTTTTGAAATAGCCATTTTACTAACGTTAAAAATCATTTCATCACCCAGATACACTCCGCTTAGCACCAAATAAAACACCCTACATCGAAAATAACTGCCAACAAACTCTACAAATTAAATACAACTCGAACATGTATTAAGCAGTTAATTAAACGTAGGCGTTTCCACGCTATGTGTGCTCATGGCCTTAAGACCTTGCAAGGAAGCACTAAGTCCCCAAACTTACAAGACGTCTTTAGTTTGCTTGACTTGTTCCGCATATAACCCGAGTTATTCGTGAACTTGGAATTTGATTCTTATGTTTTGGAAATAAAGTCTACAGTTAGGGCTATGATTAAATTATATTAATTGATCCACTTTTTATTCTGATTTTATATATTTGAAGGCGTTTGTTGTAGAAAGTACCAACATTATAAAATATAAAAGACATCAGTATTATATCATCAGTAGTATGAGTGGCAGCTACTTCGTGTGATAAGTAATAGAAGTTTTATTAACCTTTAATCTCCAAATTTCATCACCAAGAAATGTTTAAAACAAATATGTAGTTGCCAATTAAATTTAAAAATATCAAAATACGTTTTCATCGTTCACAATAAAGAAATGATATAAAACCTAGTTCAATGTGAGCTATTCACATTCAATACACACTTTGACACGAATTGTTCGATTATAAGAATTTTTTTTAATATATAGAGCATAAAGCAGTCTATGTATGTATTTAACATAATCGTAATATCCCCACGATATATTATTATTCCAAAGAAATTTGTTATTTCCTTAAAAGGGGACCTAATCACTCAGGGACCAAGTGGAATGTAACAGTAATTTGAAAGTGCAGGAATGGCATAGTACCTGCCTCAGTTTCGACTCAATACATTATTAATTCGACCAAGATTAAACGACATCTTAAATGAACCATTTTAGCGTTATAGTTAATGTTTTAATCGTTATTATATCAGTATTTATAATACTAATTTTGAGTAAGTTTCTTCCCGGGGCAAGACCTTGAAGTTGCAACTTGATAGAAAGACAAACAAATAAACTCATTCACATTTACGATAATAATAAATAGGAGTGAAAATATCTCTACATCTCTTCGAAATAATAAGCTTTCTACTGATTCTCTATTTATTAAGTCAAAATATAATAAATTGGAAACTTATTTGATACGAACATACCAGCAAATATACTTTTTCCATTATATAATGGTATTTTACCAATTTTAACAGCCAATTTTCATCCAGAGTCCAGATACGATAATATCTGTGTTAATTAGAAACATAAACAATAAAACAATACTACTAATATTCCTAGAATTCATAGAATAAACCTAAAATAGCCTTTATGTCACTGAAATCAAATTCATACCACACATTTGTATACCTAAATCAATGAAACCTATACGTAACCATATCTCTTCGATTTGCAACCTTATTGTAAATCAATAGAAGCTATAATTAATCACAGTTGAGTTACTGTTTCATATCCAGTTAGTTATGGCTAGCCCAGTATTGCCAGTCATATTTGTTGACGAATTGAAGTAACTCTATATCACGTGATATGGGAAAAATGTAAATATTTAATTGTATTTTGACCGTCTCTTTGATTCAGTGGGGTTCACCGAGGGGTCCTGGGTTCGATTCCCGGCTTCACCCGTGTTTTCAAAGAAAAACCCGTTCCCGTAGAATTTCCGGGATAAAACCTATCCTATGTCCTTTCTCGGGTATCAAAATATCTCTATACCGAATTTCATTCAAATTGGTTCAGTAATTAAGGCGTGATTGAGTAACAGAGAGACAGACAGAGTTACTTTCGCATTTATAATATTAGTATGGATTAGCATTCAAAAGCAGAAAGTCCATATTTTAAACACCGTATACCATGACTGTATCGGCTAGTAATGACGTAAGCTTTCCGCAGTCCGCCAACGGCCGAAGATTAATTGTGCAACTTTTTACTCCATAATAATTACCAAGAAATTATACCTATACGCTTTTAAGCCATTTGAATTTTATGTTATTTATTAAAGTGAAACTTTTATTACATCGTCTCAAACTTTTTGGTCTGTGTAGCGCATGTCGCGTGTATCGCGGCTGCCGAGTAGGTATACCTACTCGGCAGCCGCGATACACGCGACATGCACTACACAAAGCAGTGTTCGGAACCGTTCGAACAGTTTCACTTTTACCGTGGTTTCATAAAACCACACAACATTTTTTTTTACTGTAAAAAGAAAATAGGTCTAAAAGTGTGCTTAAATCTATAATATAGAAATGAATCGCAAAATGTGTTGGTAAGCGCATAACTCGAGAACGACTGAACCGATTTCATCAATTCTTTTTTTATAATATTCCTTGAAGTACGAGGATGGTTGTTATGGAGAGAAAACGTAAACATGTACCACGGGCGAAGCCAGGGCGGACCGCTAGTATTTACTATATATAATATATAATATTATAAAGATGAAAGGTTTGTATGTATGTATGTATGTATGGTTTTCACGCATAAACTACTGGACCGATTTTGATGAAATTTGGCACAGATAATAAGCTTTAGACCCTGAGAAAGAACATAGGCTACCTTTTATTGCGAAATATTATGTACCACGGGCGAAGCCGGGGCGGACTGCTAGTTTCTAATAAAACTCTTATGACCAGACACAAAAAACATATCATAAAATCGCTCTATCGCGACGTGAAAGTCCTTAACTTTAGGTTCATAAACCGCTTTCTGAAACTAATTAAGTTATTGTAAATATTATCCTAATTAATTTTCTTTTGACTGCATTAACACAGTATTTGCAGTTTATATTTATGTACCCTTAAACTTTATTTTATTAACTGTCCAGACAAATTACAAATATATAAATATCGAGGTAATACCAATCAAACTTCAAATAAATAAATAATAAATCTTCTTATTTACCCAATGGGTAATAAACCAGACAAGACAGGTTTCAAAGAAACTATCCAAGTTCATCCCTACAAATATATTTGAAGTACCTAATAACAATCGATTCTAATAATATTATTATATCATTATTGAATACTAATAGATTCATGACTTTACTCGGTTGAATTTGTATGTACCAAAGACTATAACAAACTAACTTTATAAGTACACTTGCTGTGCCCCGCGGGTTTACCCGCAATGCTTCGCTCCTGTTGTCTTAGCGTGATGATATATAGCCTATATCCTTACTCGATAAATGGCCTATCTAACACCGAAAGAATTTTTTAAATCGGAGCAGTATTTCCTGAGATTAACGCGTTCAAATAAACAAACAAATAAACTCTTCTATTAAGTACTACCTAGTATTGAAGTATAGATATTCGTAATTTTTATATAAGCATTAATTTTCTTTACGTGAAACATAGTGAAACTTTTATTACATCGTCTCAAACTGTTTGGTCTGTGTAGCGCATGTCGCGTGTATCGCGGCTGCCGAGTAGGTATACCTACTCGGCAGCCGACCGACACGCGACATGCGCTACACAAAGCAGTGTTCGGAACCGTTCGAACAGTTTCACTTTTACCGTGGTTTCATAAAACCACACAACATTATTTTATTAGCTTCATCGTATTTTTATAAATATATAACCGACCCCTGTAGATTCGATTTTGACCCACTTTCGACACAAAATTTTATGGTCTTGTTCTTGTTAACTACTTAAATATTATTTTCTCATAAAACAAAATTACAGTCGTTAAAACAACACGAACATAGAGACAGTAGGTATTTTTTTCATTTATCAAAAATACAATATCTATCTAATCAATGAAATTATTATTTCTTTCATAGAAATAGTATTAGAATTCTAATTTCTCTTACAAATTGTTTTTGACACAGTTCAATGAACTAAAGATACACTTGATATTTATTGTTTTTTGTTTTATGAACCTCAGAGCGAGTATATTTTATGTACTGTCAATTTATTTATTTTCGACTCTTGTTGAATGTTAATGATTTCATATTTTTTTTTATGGACAGGCAAAACAACAGCTGGTATATAAATAAATATTTTTGTAACTATTCCACATGTGTGTGTGTGTGTGTGTTTGTTACTCTTTCACGCAAATTCTACTGAACCGAATACAATGAAATTTGGCACACATATAGAGGGTAGCTTAGATTAACACATAGGATAGGTTTTATCCCGGAAATCCTACGGGAACGGGAACTATGCGGGTTTTTCTTTGAAAACGCGGGCGAAGCCGCGGGCGGGAAGATAGTAAAACTATAAAGAACACGCATTATAAATAGTAACTTTCTTCAACAAGTCCACAAATAAAATGGTCGTTTCTTTCGTTTCTAGCAATTTAAAGTTTAGTCATTAAACTTCACGGTTCTGCAAATTACCTAACTCCGTAATGACTAATATCTATTGGGGAAATTCTTTTAAAACCTTTTTATGTTGACTGTATTATGTCTTAGGGTTACAATTCGGCTTCACCCGTGGTTCATATTATATAGCCTACTAGCTTACCGCCCGCGGCTTCGCCCGCTTTGTCTAAAACCTAATAAATTATATACTAAAATTTTTCTCTTGAATCACTCTATCTATTAAAAAAAACCGCATCAAAATCTGTTACGTAATTTTAAATATTTAAGAATACAAAGGGACAGAGAAAGCGACTTTGTTTTATACTATGTAGTGATAATAGCACTTAGGAATCACGTGCGTTGTAAATATCAAACGGTGAAACAATTTTTAAAATCGACCCAATAGTTCCTGAGATTAGTGTACAAACATACTCTGTGATGCAATGTTAGGTTCTGTGTTGTCTACTAGCGGTCCGCCCCGGCTTCGCCCGTGGTACATATTTCGCAATAAAAGGTAGCTATGTTCTTTCTCAGGGTGTAAAGATTATCTGTGCCAAATTTCATCAAAATCGGTCCAGTAGTTTATGCGTGAAAACCATACATACATACATAATTACAAACTTTTCATCTTTATAATATTAGTATAGATAAACTCTCCAGCAGTTTTGTTAAAATTTTTAGAACTTAGCTTTCAAAGGAATCCTTATTAAAACGAGGATTCTTTTACACAAATGACCCAAACGTCCTCTTTTCGGTAAGAACTCTTAAGACAAAGTTCTCGTCACACCTTTGTTTTCATGTCCTAGTTATTTTTTATTCTTTAATGAGACGCTTCCATGTCACCGTTACGATTTTAATTATGCCCTATTTTTGAATATTTCTCACTAATTTACATCTTTTTAAGTGTGGAGAAATTGAAGTCCGGTTTTAAATTTCATGTAGGTATGTTTTTTAGTTTTAATTAAAAATATATTATGCAAGTTTCACATGTGTGTTATTCTTATATTAAAAGGCTATAAAGCTCACTCTTTTCTTTAAGATTGTGATTTATGTTCATCAACGACAGGTCTTTATTATTTACTCAACAAATCTTTACTAATATTATAAAGCTGAAGAGTTTGTTTGAACGCGCTAATCTCAGGAACTACTGTGCCGATTTGAAAAATTATTTCGGTGTTAGATAGCCCATTTAACGAGGAAGGCTATAGGCTATATATCATTACGCTAATACCAACAGGAGCGGAGCCACGCGGGTGAAACCGCGAAGCGCAGCTAGTACTCTGTGAAATTTTGAAATGAAAGACGTCTACTCTTTGCACCATACTTTGGTTGAAGAATCGACCGTCCGTCGTGACCTAACAATATATTTGAAAACAATTATTATATTTATCTTTTTTGTCGATTAATCTACAACCGTTTTAATTATCTTTCCCTTTATTAAAAGCCATTAATTTGCTCTGTATATGAAAAATATCTTCCAAACAGTGGTTGAATATATTTTTATTACTTAAAAACCTTTATTATTAAATGTTTTCGTGAAAACAATGAAAAATATAGCGAAAATAATATGTGTATTTTATGTAACGAGCTTTTAACTCGAAATGTTTGTTGGAAACTTGTAACATTAATTAGGAGGATTTTTGTTACTCTGTAAAGTTGAAACATTATTTAAAGTTATCGTTCGTTCGTTCGTTTCAGCCGTGGGACGTCCACTGCTGGACAAAGGCATCCCTGAAGGATTTCCAGTACGACCGGTCACCGGCGGCCTGCATCCAGCGGCTCCCTGCCACTCGGACCAGGTCGTCTGTCCATCTTGTGAGAGGTCGTCCCACGCTTCGTCGTCCATTTCGTGGCCTCCATTACAGAACCTTTTTGCCCCAACGGTCATCGGTTCTACGGGCTATGTGCCCCGCCCATTGCAACTTCAACGTGCTAATCTAATTTATATTTTTTATAGTTAACAATGATTCAGTAGAAATCGAATAAATTTTTCCCAAAAATCCATAGGTCGCTGGTTCATATCCGGCTCGAAGGACCAAAATGTAGGGCGATAGACCCAGTGGTGGGCTGCGTGGCTAGTGTTGGAGGGATTTGAATAAAATTAAACTAAAATTGACACTAATTAATTTATTACTAAAATCACTGTTCTACTTGTTTGTTACAAAACCCTGTTATACTTTTACTTGCTAATGTTTTACTGTTAATGCTATTTGTTCATAATTGTTATATTATATGTTAATTATTCTGTTATGTTATGTTATATGTTTAATGTTTAACGCGTCGCGACGCTAATATGTTATTTTGTGGACTGCGTTAATTTATGTTAAACGCCGCCCGCGATACCTAGTATTTGCTGACTAGGCTGTTCGGTGGTCATTGCACCGAACATGTATATTCCATTATTTAGGTTCGTTAGCATGTCATAGTTATTAGAGGTTATGTTAAACTATGAAGTTAATCCTACTAATATTATAAATGCGAAAGTTTGTGAGGATGGATGTATGGATGTTAGTTACTCTTTCACGCAGACACTATACTGAACCGATTATAATGAAAGTAAGTTAAGAGACATTACATAAATTATTATTTGCTTTTGCTGGTTTTGCTCTACATTCCACTATATTATTGTAAGTGGAATTAAAACTTATACAGATTTTTTTTATTATTTAGCAAAACCCTCATATTACTGAATCGATCTGAAAATTATTCCAAAATGGCATAGATCTTGTTTGTTGTATAATTCTAGGACAACCCGAGCGGAGTCGGGGTGACCTGTCAGTGTTCATATATGCATGTATCATTCTATCTAAATCCCAGATACTATTTTAAACTCAAATACATTTTAAGACCATTATTTATTGGCGACATACATCACCTAATCGTGACGTATTTCATAAAACCTTAAAACTTTATACATAAAACTTAGTTTACCATGTACCATTAAATTTAGTTTATATTACTATCGCGAAAACCTTTCACATTTTTCAATGACATTATCGCGTTAAATTGTAAAAAGTGAAATAAATTTGCTTAAAATAGGAATGCTAAGCTGTGCGCTTAATCTGTATGGGTTGGCATGAATGAGGACTTAGGTCAAAGGAAGTGAAAACATACTGGAGTATATTTTTGTTAAAATCATATAGCTTCTTATATAAGTGCAATTCTCATAATATCGATTTATATATTACTAGCTTTCCGCCCGCGGCTTCACCCGCTTTGTCTAAAACCTAATAAATTATATACTAAAACCTTCCTCTTGAATCACTCTATCTATTAAAGATTTAAGCTATGTAGTTATATTGTAGCATCTGCCGCCTAGTACTTGGCCATCGCCTGAAGTCTAAACTATAGGTACTCCTAAACCTGAAGAAGTTCTGTGACCTTGCAGTTACGGGCTGAAAAGTTACTGACATAAAACTTTAAGCCTTCAATGAAACTTGCACCAGCTGCAACCTCAAAAATATCAATATTACAATAATTTAGTGATACGTCAGACTGTTTCTTTAATTAAATCTTCTTTCAAATTATTATAGGAAACACCTTAATGTTGACTCTACCACAAAGATTGCTCTATATACCTTTTTTAAAACGCATCAGTACAGTTCCATGTTATCCCCCGTATATTTCAATCAGATCCACGGTAGGCAGGTAGTCAGATCTAACACAGAGATAGCTTATATCGGCCACTTCAAGACCACCGTACCACTGTACTACGTTCACCATATGTTTCATTGTATATAGGAATTAAAAATGTGCTATTTATTCAGCTGGAGTATATATTTTAAGCAAAAATAATTAATACATTTATTAAGAAATGTAGTTGCTATCCCTGACACTACCAACCTGAGAGGCAGTATCATATTAAGTTAAATTACTTACTCAAATAGATAACAGCATAATATTCTACCATTAACCATCTAATTATTCTACTATTTCATTCACAATGTTCACAATACGTTTTCTTAGACCCCTGTACATAAAAGTAGTTAATAGTCGCCTACTTTTCACAGTATCCATGCTGCTTAGTTCGGAACTAATTCACACCAACACTCATTTATTAATCCATAAAGTATACCAGTGCACCAAACGCCGCTCACAACCAAAACGACAAAATAAAAGTCCCCACATTCCCACAAATCATGGCCACCATAATAGCGTGTTTTACACATATTAATATGGCGTACTCGCACGAGGGTAGCGATAACACACCCCCTGTTAATTAATTCATTCCTCTAACTCGCCCACATAATATAGCGCTGTTAAGAACGCTCCAAATTAACGATTATATTTTGAGACCAGTGACTGTATGTTCCCTTTGTGTAGGTTGCCCAAACTACGTGATATATACCCTAGATGTTTTTCATATGGTTTTCCGACAATTAACCGACATGATTCGTGATCTCTGTTTGAATATGTTGTAGCAACGCTAGCGAATGAAGTTCTTTCGGTAATTAATCAATGTATATCGCAGAATTATATGAAATATTGTTTTTATAATAATTCTATTAGTGGAATTCCTTTTTCATTCGCGTATTGTTCAATTATTATGTAATTATTGTAAGAATAGCTGTAAGAGATCCATACTAATATTATAAATGCGAAAGTAACTCTGTCTGTCTGTCTGTTACTCAATCACGCCTAAACTACTGAACCAATTTGCATGAAATTTGGTATGAAGATATTTTGATACCCGAGAAAGGACATAGGCTACCTTTTATTGCGAAATATGTACCACGGGCGAAGCCGGGGCGGACCTCTAGTCAGAAATAAATAAATATTTGAATTAGAGACATATTCTACTGGATAAACAAGATTATAAGGCTTACATTAGTAACACCGTAACAACAGTGTAATATATTATTCTTTCAATTCGACTTACATTTAAATGAGGACATAATATTATAATGAATAATTTGGAAAATCCAAAAGTGCACGCCTCATAATTTTTTTTAATAAATATTTATTAATTATTATTTTTGTTTATTTAATAACAATTAAACCACATCGAATCAGACCCTGAAAAATGAAAGGGTTCTATTCCTGAGCATACTCAAGCGTAAGAGAAAAAAAAAGACTCGATTAGTAAAGTATTTCGGTCGCTATCGTGTTAACAAGAAAAAGGATCCGCACATACAGACACACGGACGTCCAAGACAGAACTTTTTTAAACTGTTTTTTAACTAGTTTAAATAACAAAAATGACATCAAAAATATCATGAACGTTAAAAATAGTGTTTTTTCTTAATATGTGTGTGTATGTATTATCTTACAAGTGCAATGTATGATACATAAAGACATTTTAAGTTTGAAAAATCAGATGTTTTGCGCGAAGTGACAGTAGTACCCACCTCAACGCTTCGCTTATGAGGCGTGCAATATAAAATATACCTAGTTAAATAAAGGAACTAAAAACACGCTCAAACTCATGAAATTATTGTATCGTCGCTGATGCTTGATAAGCGTACAAAATTTGAATTAAATCTGTTCGTTTACAGTGGGTCAAAATCGAGTTTAAATGAGTCGGTTACACACAAATACATACATACATATTATACAAGTGAAGGTGATAAGAGCGTGTTCATAATAGTTATTGTGAGAAGCATGAATGTTAGGTAAACATCTTATTAATATAAGGATTGGATATTACATTGGATAATACCACATATATAATATCGTCTATTATAGAGATTGTTAGTGGTAAATATAAGAAACAAAATGTTCTAGAATTGCCATTCTTGGAAATAGTTGTAGTGTACAAACGAGCTAATTCGAGGTATCCTAATGTTTCCCCTGGCTATGTTTTCTGCTTACTGTATCTAGTACATTAGACTTGGAACTGTAGCTTCAAAATGTAATATTATTTAATGCCTACTGTATACTTGCTTTAAAAGAGAGTTTATAAATAGTCACAAATATATACTAATAAAAGCTGTGACTTAGTGTCTTGTTATTTCTTAAATAGATTTACTATAATAAATTTCAAAATTGGTTCTTGAACTTTTTGACTTGAAATTTTAACTGTCTACCCATAATCCTCTACCTACTTATAAAAACTGAATATATTATCGAATATGTTGAACCTTAAACCTATCACCAAAACACAACCAATATTTTTTTCTATTCTTTTTAAATTTATATTTATAAAGCATTTGAATGGCATAAAACCAAAAATATCAAACACAACCAATCTCACCACACAACCTATAAAACCAATCTGAACTCATAACTCACAGATAAAATCAGCTAATAGATTCCTACAAGTACAGATAATATATCTACAAGATAAGTTGCGGAATAAAATATGTCCATGCGGGCGGTGGGGTGTAATTGATAGCGAATCGCGATTTTAGCCCGATCGACGTGATTATTAGGGACAATTTATGACAGGTGCAAGGAGTAGACCGAAGATTTGTTTCTTTTTAATTACATCAAACTGAATGTGTTCATATTTAATTGGTGTGCATAATTATAAAACCTACCGTAATTGTACAACGCGAAAGATGCTTATGTAACAACTGTTGATGAAGCTTTTGACGTGACAACGTCCTATAATTCGATAAAGCCGGCTGCACGCACGAAAAAAAATGACTAATGCGGCGTTACCTCGCTCTGACTCATCTGAGGCGTTCCATGTAAGGCTTGAAGTGCGAGCGAGAGCGCGGAACGAGCGACAAAGAAGCACAATCGGACGTTATCACGTTCAACTACCGTCAGTAAACCGACTTTACAGACAACCAATTTTTTTTTAATAAAAAATTAGGTACATGTACTATGATGTGTATTGTACTAACATTACACATCATACGTAGAATGTAATAAATAGTACATACAGAAGTAAGAAATACAGAATCAATGGCCAAATTGTATAAGGGTAAGTATTAAGTAGTCTCTAAACGGTAATGTAAGCATGAAAATATTAGATGTCAAATGTTTCTTGCATAAAAAAATCATGTAGGTTGCAAATCAGGCTTATAAAAATGTCCATCAAAACTATTGATAGATGCCGTAAAGTGAAAATGATACGTCGTTTACGACATGACGTATTAACATAAAGCGCATCACACACGGTGAAGATACTATAATTATTTTATGTTAAGATTCTCTAATATAAAATCTTATATCAGTATCTTAAGGTATCCGGTATCAGCGTTCTGACCATCATTTTTCTTTTTGTCATTGCGTCCCCTGTAGAACCGCCATCCTGTTACAAATGACCTGAAATTTTGTGTCAGTGTTCGGATACCTTAAGATACTGTAATATTTTATATTAGAGAATCTTAAAATAAAATATTATTGTATCTTCACCGTGTGTGACGCGCTTAATTCTTGGCACAACTTGATTCAGGTATCTTCAATTTCTATACTGTAGAGATACATAGATACAAGTACAGTTTAATCTTCGCAAGTACTGATCTGATCATTAAAATTCCTTTACTAACAGAAAGCTACACTAATCAGAAATTATTTATATTTATTTTTATAAGGGGCTAAGAATAAATTAAAAAAATTTAATCGCTATTCGCTTCCAACTTATAATTCTCTTGAAGCATAACGCTATATATCACACAATGGACTGGAGTCCACAAAATTCGCGGCTAATGAGATTGTTCCTACAAAGATCCAAATAGGGTCACCATGCCTTTTATTTTTATAAGACTTTTTTTTTGAGTCGTCAAAATAAAGATTTTCGACGGTATGGCGACCATTTGGATTCGTCCGAATAGTATGGCATGACGATTTTCGTAAATTGCTGCACGACGATGGTTACCTGTGCAAAAGTTAGCCTGGTACAAATGATTGAATTGTTTTTTTTTTTTAAATCAACACATTCGCGTCGATATTGCGGGCTGTAAGTCACACCGGAAAAGTATGGCATGACACTACCGCCTACTTCTTTTTATGGGCTATCGGTAAATTCTAAAATTTTTGTGTTACAAATCGTTTGACTTTCTCTATTTTTCCGACGAGTTCGACTAACGCCCACGCGACTAAGCCGCCGGTACCAGCGTTCACACCATCATTTTTCTTTTTGTCATTGCGTACTAAGACCCCTGTAGAACCGCCATCCTGTTACAAATGACTCGAAATTTTGTGTCAATATCTCCCGGTCTATAATAGATACTAACGATGTAGCTACCTAATATTAACACCACATAGTCCATAATTCCCATTTAAGCATTACTTTTAGTCTCACATAAGCATTATAAGCATTACTATACCTTAATAATTTCGCCATCAAGCGCTTTAACCAGACCACTAAGCTACACGTCACATTAACGTTAGCACTTGAACGATTAAAATTAAGATTGGACGCAATTTAGTACATAATTACATTGAAGGCGGGTGCTATTCACTGCGACTGTTTTGGTTTCAATACCGTTCTGTAATAATGTACATTATAATAAGTTTTAGCTACGCTTAACATTACGTTCTATGATGTAAAATCATAATATTATGAAAGATGATGTCCAAAGTAGATACCTCATACTAACTAGAAATGTGCATTGTATTTATAATTTAGCACACATTTTGCTTTAGAAGAAATATACTACGTATATCTATTTTTACAAAATTTAACCTGAAGTTTAATTTATGTACTTTACTAACGGGCATACTTTGTTCATGCCTTTCATTTATTAGTTTATGTCAATAATTACATGTGTTCTTACAGCTTATCTATGGTTCTTTTGAACCTTTTAACATATCTCTTATTAAACTACAAAACTCACTTAAATATAAAATTCTAAAAGATCTTTCTAGTATTAAAAATGTTATACTGTTGACCATAAATATCCGTTAAAAATATCCCATAACATCATACAGTGTGGACACTGTAGCCAGGATTCCGTTTCCAACAGGAAATATCCCCAAAAAGTCGCGTGATCCTTAGTGAGATATTGCACTCCCGACGGCCACTAATCTGAGATAATGTGATTTTAATTATCGTTTACGTTAGCATAATTCAGCGTCACGCTATGTTTATATATTCTACTAAACTAGTTCATTTTAGGGCCGATTTTTCAATGCTTGGATAAAACTTATTCGTCGAATAATGTACAAAAGCTACCATTTTAAAAACGTATTCTAATTTCCCGTTTGACAGTTTACGTGACATTTTTATATTATCGTGTAATAATTTATTTATTTGACGGATAAGTTTTATCCAAGCATTGAAAAATCGGCCCTTAATTATATAAAGTATCTATAATCTAAATCAAACCCCTTATTGTAAACTGAATGGAATCCAAGTAAAGTTTTTAATCTCAACTAACTTAGTTAAAGCACAGATAACGTAATACCTACTACCTATACTAGTAGTTATACTATAGTAGCACAGAATCAGATATATAAGACCGTATTATATATTAATATAACCGTATACTCTTCAAAACACAAAAAAAGACGTGTGGCACTCGGGGACTGCCGCGGTAAAGCTATTGCATAGCATGCCTTCAAGCCACACCTCCGAGCCCGTCGGAGTGGGGAGCGTGAGGTTTTTTCGTTACGGGATTTCTCGATTCGGTCCCCGCGCTCAAGGCCCGCGATAGAAGCTAAGCAATAGCTTAAAATCTATTTCTGCAACATTTCTTTCACTAACATCTTCTTACTTCTATTACTACTTAATACTTATTATCACAACTACTACAAGCAATATTAATGAAAAATCATTTAGCATTTTTCATTTAAAGTACAAATAATTATATAATACTAAACTAGTAGTACATAGTCAGAAGACAGTTTAGGATACTTCAAAAGACAAAAATCCATTTTTGCAACATCTATTTTACTAACGTGTTCTACTACTTCTAACTACTTTAACTACGTTGTACAAACTACAATATTATTGAAAAATCTATACATGGAGCCCTAATCTTCAGAATTCACTCCAAAACATCACCTATATTTCTATTAGCCATTTAGCAATATTAACGAAAAATCTACCCATTTAGCTAATCCCAATCTTCTGACCTTACAACCAAAATACCACCAAACACATTCAAATACCTCAAATCTAATAAAGCAAAACTAGTATTACTCGAGACAGCAATTAATCCTGGGCTCGCCATTCTGATGCGGGATACTTACCATAACGCCTTCGCTTCGCTTCGCCATACATCACTCGGACTTAGCGGGATTAATATTGAATTTAATTGAAAACTATCTTCTTAGAGTTATATTCGAAATGATTCAGTGATTACTGCAAAGGATGAGAAGCTATTTTTCCGATTGAATGAGCATTCAGAATAATATAAGTGAAGGATGGAGTAATTTAACACAACACAAATATTTTTAACAAAAAACTGTATCGAATTTAAATGGTCAGAATTGGACAAAATTTAAATAAGACCTTCTGGAAGATTTTCTACTCAATAAAGAATCATTAAAATCGATTTACCCAGTCGATAGTACTGATATAACAAGTCGAAAGTTCTGCACATACAAAGCCAAATAAAAACAGGAGAATTGCAAATCTCCTTTTTTATGTCGGTTGAAAATAAGCATCAATTTTAAACATTATTTTGGGTAATGTTACCGAACGTACTATTAATTTAAATTAATAACTCTTTCGTTAATTCCATTTTGTAACCAGTAAATATTAAGTACATGTCATTATAAAATGTAAATTAAATTTGTAATGAAGTGTTTCGATAAACACATTTTTCACTGATTGTAATCATTACATGAAACATATCAAATATTTTGAATTTTTTAATACTGTACATGTATGTAGGTAAAAAACATGTTCATGGTTGCTCGTTTTAAGAAAAAGTACCTAGATAGAAATAATTTGATCTTTCTAGTGCTGAAAATGAAACACAAAAAACACAAAACACAAAACTATAATTCTTGAACAAGTTACAGCGAATTATCAAATTGTTTACTTACCTATTCGCTCTACACGTAGGTACTACTATTTTAGTAAAATAAATTCAGAAAAAAGCTTCTCATAGTTAAAAAAAAAATCATTTAAAGAACACAACACAATAGATCCCCAAATCTATAAGAAACGAAAAAGATACAAATTAAGACATTTCAATTTAAAATAGCTAGTACTCAATCACGGGCAGCCGATCGGAAGCATTAAGTGCCCCTCGTCGGGCTAACGGCCCGGAAATCTACTATCAATACTAAATTCCAATTCCGAATTCAATTTTAAGATGGCCTCGGTAGGAGGTGCGTGCGGCTTTGTACCCGATGAGTGTATCTTTTTAACCGACTTCCAAAAAAACGAGGAGGTTATCAATTCGGCCGGTATAATTTTTTTTTTTTTTTTGGATGTATGTACACCGATTACTCCTAGGTTTCTTAACCGATTTACGTGATTCTTTTTTTGTTCGATGCGGGATGGTGTCGAATTGGTCCCATAAAAATTTTATTCGGATAAACCCAGTAGTTTTTATTTTATGAGCATTTTTGTCTGTACTCGATGACTTCATTGAAATGTTGCAAGTAACTTTGATTCACTTCCCGGTAACCGATTGAGCTGAAATTTTGTATACTTATGTAAATTGGATAGCGATGAAACATTATCATGACATAGAGCTGATTTGATGATGGAACCGGAAGGTGGCCTTAGGAACTCAGTAATATATTGACTCAATTATATCGAGATTGGGCTCGTTTGATTCGTGTTGATAAATACACTAAAAAGTATTAAATAAAAATAACTGCGTTAAAAACAACCGACTTCATAAACAGAAAAGTAAAAAATAAAAAAGATTTGATATTATTAATTACTACATATTATTTAGATGTGCTATTTATTAAATAGGTTTGAAGTCGGTGCCAAACACTAGTATTAAGCCCGTGCACCGACATCAAACCTTTTTAGTAAATAGCACATCTAAATAATATGTAGTAATTAATAATATCAAATCTTTTTTATTTTTTACTTTTCTGTTTATGAAGTCGGTTGTTTTTAACGCAGTTATTTTTATTGTCAAATTATATCGTTGTTTCTGGAACAAATCCACCACAATGTATATATAGCTTAAAATACTTTGACAAGACTCAACATTGTGTAAGAAATATATGCCCTCTTTAATATTTGAAATATAAATAATATATTTTTTTAATGTATGATAAATTAAACTCCATTTATATTTTGTAACCATGAGATTGAAAAAGGCATTCACAAAAATAAAGCAAATTATTTGTCTGACACGCTACAGCAGCTGTCTATAGAAAATCCTAAACAGAGCTCTACAAAATGTTTTGATACGGGCAAATGTATAAAGTGATATTAATTTATGATAAATTACTGATTATTATTAGTCTAATTAAAAGGAAACAACAAAGTAAACACGATTAAAAAGTTTTGAATTTCAATTGAAAATTGCTCTACATAATTTAGTCCGTTAATACATATTTTGGAACTAATCAACAGTAACAAACAGAACATACCTCTCCAAATCGTTCTACGTTCCCGCGTTATTGAAATAATCATAAATTAAATAAACTGCCGAGATAAAATCTACTAGAATTAAATCAGCACTGCTTCATTTTAACATATTTACTCTGTGGTTTGAAACATTTTGTAGCTACAGATTATAAATCACAGCTTGTACAAGTAATTTAATATTTTTATTTACGCCGGTGTTGGAAATATCACTATCAAACAATAACACTCACGTATTATATCAAAACATTCAAATATAATAATCGAAAAAAACAATATCACGATGAAACACATTGATCGAATCTGTTTTATAAATTTAACAATACATCGTGATATTAAAAGTTAATTTATGTAAAAGTGCCAAAAAAACGAATTTAGGTTTGAAAATAAATTAATGACAATTATAAAAATATTATTTACTTGAATTATAATACAATAGTAATAAAAATATTGAGAAGGGTTACGAGGTTTTTGTCGAACATTATTGTCTTATATTATTATTCTTATATTCTGTCTTATATTATAATTATCTATTGTTTTGAAAAAACAATAGATTATTAAATAGGAATAGGAATTTACAAACATGCTCACTTTAGTGCTTTATACTGTATCCATTGCAAATAACGTTCAAAATAAAAACTGTCAAAGTAACAACGTCTCCAGCAAATAACGTTCAAAATAAAAACTGTAATGAAACTGTAGTCTCCAAGATTTTAATTTAAGGCGAGTTCGCCTGATAATTCTTCCATTTTTCCAATTAGATTGTAAAAGGAATAGTAATTATTGTTAAAAATAATTAAACTTTAATACTTCTATCTTTAGACAATTATTATCAAACCAATTTCTGAGGTCCTTTCCCAGAGGAATGAATAGTTTAAATATAAATTAAAATTTTAGTACTTTCGCATGCGAGACACTTTTGTTACCGGCAAGGCCCTTTCCTTGGAGACCCTGGGTAATTATACGCACCATAACCAATATTTTTTTTTTCATATTATTAAAGATTGTACACACAATTATAAAATGTGTCTGTATGTAATGAGTTAATGACACTAAAATAAAAATGTCGTTTTCCCAAATTTACATCAAATAAGTGCATGTTAAACCAAAAAGATCTCCAGGTCATTAAATTCTATGTATATTTGTATAATATACTAGCTATGCTCCTCGGTTTTACCCGCAGTGCTCCGCTCCTGTTGGTTTTAGCGAGATTGTAATATACGTATAGCCTTCCTCAATAAATGGGCTATCTAACACCGAAATAATTTTTCAAACCGGACCAGTAGTTCCCGAAATTAGCGCGTTCAAACAAGCAAATGAACAAACTCTTCAGCTTTATAATATTAGCATAGTATTACAATATTAGTGATATTAGTATAGATTTGTAAACAAATTTAATTACATTCAAAATCTTCCGTGTGCGAATCTCCAAACTATAATAATTGACATTTCTCCGGGTTTACTTTCTACGTAATTTAATTGTGGTGAGCTGACGAATGGACTGAAATATAATCCGAAGGTCATCTGAGACCACAGATAATATATTAAATAAGATTCGCTACAACTAATAATTATTAATTAAATTATAATTTATTAAAAATTCAAAAAAGGAAATGGGAATGAATATTTCTTATTTCTGTTACACATACCTACCTACATACAACTTAAGATCATATTTAAAATTATATTATGTATCTTATATATAAAAATGAATCGCAAAATGTGTTGGTAAGTGCATAACTCGAGAACGGCTGAACCGATTTCGATAATTCTTTTTTTATTATGTTCCTTGAAGTACGAGGATGGTTTTTATGTAGAGAAAACGTAAATATTATGTACCACGGGCGAAGCCGGGGCGGACCGCTAGTCTTATATATAAAAATGAATCGCAAAATGTGTTGGTAAGCGCATAACTCGAGAACGGCTGAACCGATTTCGATAATTCTTTTTTTATTATGTTCCTTGAAGTACGAGGATGGTTTTTATGTAGAGAAAACGTAAATATTATGTACCACGGGCGAAGCCGGGGCGGACCGCTAGTTATGTATAAAAATTAACATTGATATTTTTTTTTAATAAAATACCTTTTAAGCATCACAGATTTCTTTTTGTAATTTTCTGAGACAATTTCTTTACATTTACTACCTATGTCTTCAGGAAATGCTTTCAGTGTTCATATAACATTATGTACATGCAAACTATCTTAATATCTTAATCTTAATACTATTATAAAGGCGAAAGTTTGTAAGGATGTATGGATGTATGGATGTATGGATGTATGGATGTATGGATGTTTGTTACTCTTTCACGTAAAAACTACTGAACCGATTACAATGAAATTTAGCACACATATAGAGGGTAACTTTTATTTTTATTTTTATTTATTTTAACTTGGATTAACACATAGGATAGGTTTTATCCCGGAAATCCCACGGGAACGGGAACTATGCGGGTTTTCCTTTGAAAACGCGGGCGAAGCCGCGGGCGAAAATCTAGTTTATAATTACTACTTAATTCCTCTATAGATTTAAATTTAATCATATATACTTAGGCTAGATTAAATTCCAGTACCATTTCGAGCAATTATCTTCTATCCAACTTGTTACAAAGGTTGAGATCAATTAATAATGCGAGCTTTATGAGAGCTTTCCACTTACTGTGAGACACGGTCGGTAGACATTTATGATCTATCTTTATGAATAGTTATTCAAAAATCGAGAAATAGGAAATTATATTTAATCAACTCCATCTAAAGATAAAAAAGCAGCAAAGAAAAGTATTGGCAATACTACTTTTGTCTTCCAGAGCGGCTTCGCTACAAACGCGGCTTGAAGCGATCCGTGTACGGCCGCCCTCTTAAAACCACATCACACCATCATTTTCATATAAAAGAAGCTAGCGGCTTCTTCCATTTTAAAAATCCTATATAATCCTATATATGATTTCTAAAATGTTTACCCCTAAATAATGAAATTCCAACAATCCGATTTATCAATGCACAACAAAGTATCTAATCACTTAAATTATTTCTCATAATCTATTAGACTTTAAAACTTACCTATAAAGGCAGCCTTCTATTCCTTTGTAACCTTTGGCATATAAAAGGCTGCATAACCTAATAACGGCTGTATCAAAAGTAATAAATACGCATTTGACACACACCGTTTTATTAAAATTTACCGCGGCATATGTTTCACAACGTTGTACAAATACATTGTATATTAACACTAGCGGTCCGCCCCGGCTTCGCCCGTGGCACATGTTTACGTTTTCTCTACATAAGAACCATCCTCGTACTTCAAGGAATATAATAAAAAAAGAATTATCGAAATCGGTTCAGCCGTTCTCGAGTTATGCGCTTACCAACACATTTTGCGATTCATTTTTATAATATACTAGCGGTCCGCCCCGGCTTCGCCCGTGGTACATGTTTACGTTTTCTCTACATAAGAACCATCCTCGTACTTCAAGGAATATAATAAAAAAAGAATTATCGAAATCGGTTCAGCCGTTCTCGAGTTATGCGCTTACCAACACATTTTGCGATTCATTTTTATATATAAGATAAGAAGATTATACTAGCTGTCCCGGCAAACATTGTTCTGCCTTACTCTTATCACTTAGGGGTAAGAAAAATTAATGTTGGTCGATTCTCAGATCTACACAATATGCATATACATATAATAAAAAGTAAAAAAACTAAAACCTAACTTTGACAAAAAACGGCGCAGAAAAAGTATAAAACAAGATTTTCAGAATACTAAACTGAACAAAGTTGCTAATGTAGTTGCAAGTAAATGGACACAGTAGACTCTACCAAGATGCCTTCGTTGTAAATTGACAATAATGTCATACAATACTATTCTAAAGTGTGCAATATTCCACTATGTAGAGATAAATTTTCATGTTTGGAAAACCGCAGTCACACGTTGTCAAAGTGAGAATGAGAATTTTACATATAGAGAGATTATAGTTCTGCCGTCCTTTAACTAGAAAGCCGTTAAGCCCACGAAGTGAGTTTCGAGTAAATGGCAAAAAACACGGAAATCGTTATTTCTTAAAAATTATGACACTTAGAATAATTATTGTGAGATACATCGATCGAAATTTAATTATATTATATATAAATAATAGTTTTTACCCATAAACTGTTATAATTTATTTTTAAATTCAATTTTTCTCGTTTAGTTCAGCATATAATCTGAAAATTTTAACTATTTACTGGACAAGACGGCCGTTAACATACCATAGTGACTTTTTAGCTAAGTAATTTAGTATTTTTATTTTCATTGTGGGATTTTTTTTTATTTAGTAATAAAATGCTTACCTAAAACGTCGTTAAGCTACTATAACTACTTTTAAGCTATGACTTTCGCTTTAATTTAAATTTCAAAAACTTTATAATCAACGGTTAAGGGCTTTTAGATGCTTTTGTACTATGATTCTATATAGTGTTACTAAATTTTAATCTTACTAATGTTAAAAATTTGCTGCTGTCTTAGGCTTTGCTCTCGGGAATTACATCCTCTAGGTCAACCAATGGAAAGGAAAAGGATCAAAAGCTTTTAGGTTTAAGTATTAAGGATTTAAACACTATCTAAATTAATGGTTCTTGCGTCTGTTTGTGAGTAACAAGTATTGTAACTCTTTTACTAAATGACTCTTTTAAGTTGTTGATAAAATTAACCTTTATTTCTCGTCATGTTCACGTTTATTTCATTACAGAGGCTCATTAAGGGGTTAAGATTATAGATAAATCTTCTCGCTTTTCTTTTTGGAACCGTATTTTCATTTAGAATTGCAATTATAACGTTATTTTATAAATACTCTTCTGCGAAGCCATCATACGAGTCACGGATATGTGAGTACATATATAACCACAAACAATGTAAACATAAATCGTTTCCTGAAAAAAAAATTAAGATGTGCACGAGGTTTTTGAAAAAAACACCCTGGTTTCAATAGGGCTTCAAGCTCGACTTACATGTGGGATGCTCTTAATAAATAATGTAGAACCGCTTATCAAATGATTAGAAGACTCTTTCATCCACATTTAGAAAATATAATATACCAGAATATGTGGAAAATAGCAGGAGGTAGAAAACTTTTTATTTGCTACCATGTAAAAAAATACAAATCTTAATAATCTAATATAAAGAAAAGAAAAAATAGCAATAGTGGCAAAATGGTCTCCCCGTCAGCGGGTCAAAGGTAGTGTACTCATAACAATTTTTGTATCACCATCTCTAGTACATTGCTTGACAGTCGATTACTAATTCCACCCAAGGGGTAAATTACATTATTAATAAATAGTTTTAAAAATTAAATAGTATAGACTGCCTATGTCCTCTTTCTCGGTTACAGAGACAAATCAGAGTCTAGACAGAGAAATACGATTGAAAGTTCGCAATGTCGTAACCATTATCTACCAAATTTTCGTAACTTTGACTTGTTATATTTTCCGTAATTTAGCTGCTAGATTGTTTAAAACTTAGTAAGCTTGATCAGAAATAATACGTCTTGTAAAAGAAAATCAAAAGCAATCGGTACGCCGCTTGGGGGCGACATTATTTCATCATCACTCTCATCCCCAAAACTGATGCATCACCAGAATCGGATAACTGCCTTTTAGCTAAAAAATGAGGGTTAGCTGCTTTGTAGCTAAGCAAAAAAGTGTTATTAGAATTTATCCTAAATAAAATTACTTAACTAAAAAAGCGTTAAGGGCGAGTAACTGCAAATAAGGTAAGGATTTCCATTGGAATAGTTATATGAAAGCTTATCATAAAGCAGTTATAGTCCTTTTGCGTCCCGATAGTCAAGTATAATCTGATAACGTACTTTTAGTCAAGTAAAAAGCTAAAAAATAATTATTAAATCTGGCGGTTAAGGTACTTTAAAGGAAATTTAGCGAAGTAGTGTTGGTTAGACGCTTTCAAGTTATGGAATCGCTGAAAATTGTGTTATTTAACGGCTTACAATATTTTTATATCTCTATAACTATTAATGCTAGAGAAATGATTCTTAGACAGAAAGATAGAGAATTTTGAACTCTGTCACCCTACATTTAAAACTGAAAATTGACCATTTGTTGGTTAACGGCTTTTTAGTTAAAGGACGGCAGAGTTACATTTTATTTATAATAGTTTATTAAAAAAAGTAAAAACATAGTAGGGTGGATGTACCACTAGTTGACCATTTAAGCGGTTTTATCTTTAGCTATATATAAAAAACGGGTTATTTGTTTTACGTTCAATGTTATTTTTGGGACACAGATAATTGAATACTCACTGCAACTATTGTTCTTAGTATCAATTTGATAACCTTTAAAGGTTTTATGAAAACTACTCTGAAAGTTACTTCTGCTAAAAGTACCATTACCTGACCACTGATCACCAATATATTAGCTCTTAGTAAAAAATGTGATTATATACTTACGGGGCGCCATCAAAAATGTCAATATTTCTGACCAATGGCAGCAAGGTTTGTTTTTTTTTAATAGATGATGTTGCTATACAGAAAAAACAATAAACTATCATCTGGGGCTGCCGTATTTTCTTAATTGGCGCGTATATATGAATTTCGGTCATGTATTGGCGCTTGGTCAGCTAGTGGTACACTGACCCTACTACTGACAAAGAACAATTGAAAATAAGCTCAAATTAACCTGGCATGAACTAATACTATTATAATGTTACTATTAAAATAAATCTACCGATACTAAAGTATACATTCGAAACATTATTTATGCAGCTATGTTCTGCTCACGTTCTGCTAAACAAAGTTCAAACATTGATTTAGAATGGCATTAAACAACATAGAATCAAACGCAATATAGGAAATTCAGAACACAGTCACAGTATGAAATACAAGTCAATTACTGGCGCCAGTCGGAACAACATAGTATTAGCTGTCCAATTATTAAATAGCAGTAAACAAACTAATTATCTCCCGAATAGCGTTACAAGCTCAGTCATTATCAAACAAGTGTAGTCACCTCGCGTTTACAAATATATGGATGGGAGAGACAAAAGAATGTAAATCAGAAAAAAAGGAATTTTATATCAAGCTGGCCTACGCACAATCGTTTGCTGTCAAAAGAAACATATTTGTCCCAATTTTGCTTCATTTTTCTTTGATGCTCCTCAGTAGCGTGCTATAACCATCATCTTTAAATTGACTATCCATCACAAAAAGGACTTATCATTTCGACAATACAACTCTACAACTTTATAATACAGATGCCCACACACAGCAACTTCTACCTCACATTGTGCTGAAATTTATTCAATACAGGGTCACGGTTTCGTTAAAATTTCTACCCACTGTTTACAGGCCTCTCACCTGCATCTGCACGTAACACAATGAAATATTGATTATACACTAACTGTTCGGGTCGGTTCCACCCGGGTAGAAGTTTTTTTGTAAGTTTATCGAACTTTTGTAAGTTTTTTCATAACTTAAACGAGGACAAATCCAACTAAGCAAAATCAGTAAAATACATTCAGCTGTTCTTGACTTTAGATGGTGTTAGTAACAGTTTACTTTTAAGTCTGTACATTTTAATATCAAATTAATTATTAAATAACTTAACTCACCTTGTCACTCTCCTACATACTAACATCCGCCGAGTTAACAGCTCAAAATGCTCTAATATGTTTATAACCAAATTTTGTTCGCCAACATGGCTCCAACGTGGAAATTTCTAGATTTTGTAATTAAATCTGACCACAAATGTTTATTAAACGTCGACAGGGAGCTTATTTAAGCTTTGATAGAGGCATCAGTTTAAATATTCTACAGGTAATACTGATTTATTAAGAGAATCCATACTAATATTATAAATGCGAAAGTAACTCTGTCTGTCTGTCTGTTACTCAATCACGCCGAAACTACTGAACCAATTTGCTTGAAATTTGGTATGGAGATATTTTGATACCCGAGAAAGGACATAGGCTACCTTTTATTGCGAAATATGTACCACGGGCGAAGCCAGGGCGGACCTCTAGTACACTAATAAATTGTATTAAAAAGCTTGTTTATTCTTCTTACTTTACTATAAGTACTGCTACTAACTTTTACATAATTTTCTGTTAATTAGAAATATTTTAGTTGTGTGTAATGTTTAACTTTGAATATGCAATATTATGGGTAAGTAAAAGAGAAGCAACTCTTACTAGATATTGCTATTTCTAATAAATAAATAAGACCAACAAAATGTAACCTCAAAATGAACTATAAAAACTGCGAACTACAAAAACAAGTGAAAAATCACACCCGAATTTCACAATAAAACTTTATCAAACTAAGCTCATGTATTTTTAAAATATTCAAGCGTTCAATTTTAGCGGAGCTCTTAATTCCGACAATATATTGGTATTATTGTGATGGAAACTGAAAAATGCACAGCTCATAACCAATCAGAGGGTTTCGTAACGCGAGGATGGCAACACATGTGTTATTTATTGGTGTTCCGGGGAAAATATCGATGCATATTTCTGGAACAACAACACCATATGATTTGTGGTTTTTGGGGAGATTAGGGTGATATTACATAGATTTGGATTCTAGTATAGAATGTATTAAGTAAGGATATATATATAACTAGCGGTCCGCCCCGGCTTCGCCCGTGGTACATATGAAAAATAGATGTTGGCCGATTCTCAGACTTACCCGATATGCACAGAAAATTTCATGAGAATCGGTCCACCCGTTTCGGAGGAGTATGCAGACTAACATTGTGACACGAGAATTTTATATATAAGATTTTCATGATTTTTTACGGACTGAAATAAAAAAAGAAGACGGAAGTGGCTGTTCGTCTCTGCTTGGCTGCTCATTTTACCTTGAAACAAAGTCTTTTGTGATTAGAGCATCTAAAAAATATTGTTCAAGTACTATTCTTTGCATTTATCTTTACTGTTGTAATATGACAGAAAGTTATAACATTAAAAAAAAACTGAAATAGAGCTGATACATACTAGTTCTGTCATATAAATATTAATATTTTACAATGCGATATAATCATATAAACGGGCAGTATTAAAAGAAGAACGAGACATATATTTGCATTACAAACACGAATCATAATAATTGTAGTCACACGAAGATTAATGTTAATCTTATTTGTAAAATACCTAGATATTATCCATACTTATATTATAAATGCGAAAGTAACTCTGTCTGTCTGTCTGTTACTCAATCACGCCTAAACTACTGAACCAATTTTCATGAAATTTGGTATAGAGATATTTTGATACCCGAGAAAGGACATAGGCTACTTTTTATCCCGGGTAAATGATGTGATCCCGGAAATCCCACGGGAACGGGAACTATGCGGGTTTTTCTTTGACTGCGCGGGCGAAGCCCCGGGCGGAAACCTAGTATCTTATATTTCCAATGTATTGAACAAAATTTCAATATATCTTGACAAAATTTTAGCCCATGTATCTATCCCCTAACAGTAGGATAGGATCACAATAAGTCTACAGTAGACGGTTAGGCGAATTTGTCACAGATTCCGGGCTGTGACATTTCATATTTTTTATGCACACTATTAGATTTCAACGATAGATTTTTGTGTACACGTTGTTAGTTGTATACTACAAAATTGCATATATTTTCAAATACTTGGGTCTTAATAGTTAGATACGTGTCTACTGTCTATATTAATTAATCCATCAGTCCTCGGAATCACAGACACAATAGAAAATCTATTGTGTCGCGCCCCGATCGGGCCTTACGGTGGTCAATGGGTTAAAGAAATGATCCTATTCATTATGAAAAAGACTACGTTCTACTTATACTACTACTTCAAGTATCTTTAAGTAAAGAATAAAATAATAAATTATAATGAGATTTGTTGAGATATACGTTTTAGAGGCATAAAATATATTTCATATAAAAAGCAGTTAAAAAGAACTTCGCTAATTAACACTCTTATTATTATAGAAATTATTGAAAAGCCAAGGTTTTTTTCTTAAGAGCCTGAATGTGTAATGTTTGCTTGAAAAAATCACGATAAAATAACTCTGTAGTGTTTCATGTACAGAAAGATGTTAATAATTAAAAGAATTCACTTATCCATTATGTTTACATCTTTATAAAATGAATGCTACTTTTATAACAAAAAGTATAAATTAATTATTAATAACAAATAGTTGACATGAACAAAATAACAAACACATTTTAAATATACAAAATTTAATCACGACAAACATTACAAAAATATCAGTACCTACCTAATAAAAATGCAATATCCACCTATAAAATTACCACCTATTTCGTATATTGTTACTAAATTGAATAAATGTTATAACCACTAGATATTTGGTACTAAAATTTGGTACAGGCTGAAAATTCATGCATGTATCTGCGCTGCAATGTAAGCCCCAGATTCGGTTATGATTTAACGTTGAGGCAAGGCTTTAGGGGTATAACCAGTTATTGCTAAGATTCTACATTAATGTATGTAAATATAACACTAAATTACACGTAGAGGAACGCTTAAGTTTAATGTTGTATGCGTTAATATTGTCGGTGTACATTTATTTAGTAAAGGCATATTTTAAACGTTAATATTGTAATTTGTAATACAGAAAGATTCCACGTATGTATACTAAAGTTAAAAAGACGAAACGTATGTTTGTAATGTTTTTATCAAAACTACTGACCCGATTTCAAAAATAATTTCACATATTTAGCATGTTAATATAACAAATATAGATACTGAACAAAGTATTGAAAAGTAAGTCTAACATACATAAAACTAAGCCAAAACTAATAAAAAAGACAAGCTCGTATAAAAATCCAGCTAGGATCACATTCACAAAGAAATAAGAATACAAAAGCGTCCTATAAAAGTAGCCTATCTTCCACCAAAGCGCTGGCTTGTGAACCCTTTATAGTCCACCTCGCTGTGACTTCGATTTCACTAACAATTTATTGTTTCCCAGACCGTGTACTAAATACTGACCATATTCAACGGTACACGTTTTGTGTGGCACACACCCAACTTTATATTTTATAGCTATACCTTGGGATTTCTGAGTGCATTTGGACATGCATTGACTTGAGATGCGTTTGACTTTTCGATTTGGTAGCGTTTTGCTTATGGTTTACGATTGTTTTGTGTGTACATGAATAGATAACTGGTGAAATAGATCTGCAAATTAACGGTTAAAATTTCGTAAGTTATATTAGGTACTTAATTATGCTGTGACAGACAGACAATTCAAATCATTGAATTATCATCAATTGTGGTGTTTAATGTAAATAATAGTTACAAAACTTATAACCTAGGTATAATATCTTAAGTATAGCAAAAAAGAATATAAGTACACTGACAAAGTACTACATTTATAAGTAAGTATCTAATTTATCTGTTTCTGATAGATACTAACTACTATAAAATAGAACTGACAGTCTTCTATCCTAAAAATAGCTCCAAATAGACAAAAGTATGCAGAATCTTGAATTTCAATGCACCAACCAACTTATCTCCGGCAACCGAAGACGCGAAATAAATTCAAAACTAAAACACTGAATAAATGTGACGTGACGGGCCGACAGCAATCTTCCTCAATTCCTGTAGTATCTCGTGGCGCAGGTATGCGGGTGTTCGCTTGGACAATTTTGAGTAATACAGCTGTGAAGAACTACGATATATAGAGGCTAGTAAACGCCTGCGACTTCGTCTGTGTTGGTTGTGGTGTATAAAATGAAAATTCTTATGAGAATGATTTTCGCATAAAAAATTGCCTATGACACTATCTAGCCTTTGAACTATCACTAGACACAAAAATCATAGGTACCATAAGATTGCTTTGTGGCGACGTGAAAGAAAGACACACTTTCGCATATAAAATATTATTAATTGCATTTAAGTACTTATAGTAAGGATAGCCACTGTTGTTAGTTTGTTAGTTTAGCCTGTGGACGTTTACTTGGCGTTTACGAGATAATAGAAACGATCTAGAAGCTTCTTTATCACCATCATTGATATTATTATGTATTCAGGTCTTTGAAGTACTTTGAAACTATTAAAATTAAAGTATCTTGGTAATGTTAATGTGTATACACATGAATATTGACGAGGCAACTTATAAATACAAAAGAAAATAATTAACCTACATAAAATTGGTGACATCAGCTCGTATTTAAAAGATCATTTAAAAAAGCATCGATTGTTAATTCATCTATCCTTCCTATCCTATCCTACTAATATTATAAATGCGAAAGTTTGTGAGGATGGATGTATGTATGTATGTTTTTTACTCTTTCACGCAAATACTACTGAACCGATTACAATGAAATTTAGCACACATATAGAAGGTAACTTGCATTAACACATAGGATAGGTTTTATCCCGGAAATGCCACAGGAACGGGAACTATGCGGGTTTTTCTTTGAAGCTGCGGGCGGAAAGCTTAGTATTGTATACCTATTTTGGAAACTGTATTTCAAATAATTTTAACTATCTTATATTGGTCTTTTTTTCCTTCATTGCTACCTGATGATGATGATGAAATAGATACTTGAAAATTCTACCTTTTAACGTTTAATATTTTATACATTTTTGTTTTATCCATACAAGAAACACGCGTTAAACATCACCTTGTAACATAACAATATCAAATACATTTCAAGCATTCGGAACTCGTCTTGAATGTTGCGATTTCATTTCATACGACAGCGCTCCCACATCCTAGAACGTTGAAATGGCGGAATTTTAATATCCACTTAACTACGCCTTATCTGCTATAGAACATTCTAGAAACTTCTAGTGAATTCTGTCTAGAACTTGGTAAGAAAGGTTGAGCTAGGTTGGTAATTCTACGATGATGTTTTTAATTTTTAAAGTGAAACTTTTATTACATCGTCTCAAACTTTTTGGTCTGTGTAGCGCATGTCGCGTGTATCGCGGCTGCCGAGTAGGTATACCTACTCGGCAGCCGACCGACACGCGACATGCGCTACACAAAGCAGAGTTCGGAACCGTTCGAACAGTTTCACTTTTACCGTGGTTTCATAAAACCACACAACATTTTTATTTTTATTGAATGAATTTTAAAATTTAAATATAAAATAAAATTTTAACTATAGATAGAACTAAAATGTGTATAGAAATACTCGCTTAGGTCACCGAATAATTAAGGAATTAAAAGGTAGGTTCCCTTTTTAACCTAACTCTACTAAGGTGTTTTTAATTTTCATTTTTATAAAATGCTATTTATAACTGTTTCAAATGTAACAAATAGGAATAATTCGATCGAACCCGCATATTTCGCTTAAATGTACTTAAATTTTCAAATAAGTAAAAGGTATTTTTGAACATTTCTCTACAAAGCGGTTTCACAAATGCAAATTTGAAAGACGCAAACTGGTATTTTTCTCCACGCAGAGCAAACGAAAAAAACTGCTTCAAATGTGTGTTAAACACCTTTTTGGATAAAGCGACTGTAAAAACTGCTGGATTCACTTTCATCTCGTTTTAGAAGAAATAATGTAAGTATTTATTGCTATAAACAATATTAATTTATTTTTCTTTGCGAACTCTCTATATCACTCAATAAAATGTGGCTTCAACTTCATGCTTTTTCAATAAAATCAACTCGTAAATACTAACTTATTATATATATAATATTATCTAAAGCATTAAAACATGGTTTCGACTTCATGCTTCTCCAATAAAAGAAATAAAATTTTTAATAGACAGTAGTAGTAGTAGAAAATATTTTGTAGAGTTAATTTATATACGGGCTTTTTGGATTAGAGTCAAGTAACTTTAGAAGTTTCACCCTAAAAAGGATCAATAGCCAAATCCATGAGAAATCCCATCGCGTTTTCCATAAACCCCTTCAAAGTAAAAACGCAATAAGAAGGAAAATTGAAATTATACCCTTTTGAATTTTTTTAATAAGGTTTTTTATCAATCGATTGAACTGAATCTATTTTTTTATTATTTGAAGTGATTTTTGCGAACAAAGTACACTAAAAAGCAATATGAATCGTGCATCAACAGTTTCAATGTCCTCTGCACCACATTCTAAAATGGGGTCTATAATTACCTAAGTATAATTACTGTCATTACCAAATAATGTATGTTTTTCATAAAAAAAGAAAAGCAAGCAGTACCTTATCTTATACAGTAGCACCTCGTTAAGTCGAACCTCGATAAGTCAAAAACCTCCAAATCTCGAAAAAATGTTTTGTTCCCTTCCCTTCAAACACGAAAACCTCTATTACTTGAAATTTTGACCCTCTGCTAGTCGAAATAATCACAGAGTCCCTCCAAGCCATTTTGGTACATATTTTCACTCTATAACTCGAAAAAATCAAATTTGACCTCTGTATCTCAAACATAGCAACGTTTTATTTTACAACCTTTATAACTTGATGATTTGGAATTTATTACCTCTATTGTTCGAACAAAAATAAGTTACCGACTTTAAGAACTTGTGCAAGTACACTATTGTTTCTTAGAAAACATTTTCGGAGTATACGATAATTAATTTATGGCTCACGAAACACGTGTTTGCGTTAAGTATCTGATGACGAAATTATCGATTCAGTAGCTCAGAAAACCGATACTAATGATTAAGATGACATAGAAGACGTAAATAGTACATGCGCTCCATGGGTTTCCATTAAAGAGGCAAGAACCGCATTGAATACCTTACGAAATTTTATAAAGCAAACCAGTATCTTTGAAAAAGAAGAATAATTTTCTGCTCTTTATAGATTATAAAATGCTAGAGAACAACCAAATTATCTAAAGCAAAAAAAATACATACTGACTTTTTTAATTGGCATTAAAAAAGTCATCAGTATTTTTTATTTTAAATTAATGATTTGAAATAATGTTGGTTTATAATAAATAAAAACATATTTGTCACCTCTACAAGTTGAATTTCAATTTATTTTACCTCTCTAACTCAAAATTTATAAGAATAAACCTCAAACTCTTTATGTCGAATCAAAATCCGCCTAAGTCGAAATCCTCCATAAGTTGAAAACTCTATAACTCGAATTTTTTGGCGTCTCCCTTGATATTCGACTTATAGAGGTGCTACTGTATATAAAATTCTCGTGTCACAATGTTAGTCTGCATACTCCTCCGAAACGGGTGGACCGATTCTCATGAAATTTTCTGTGCATATCGGGTAAGTCTGAGAATCGGCCAACATCTATTTTTCATATGTACCACGGGCGAAGCCGGGGCGGACCGCTAGTAGAATATAGAAATTAAGTATATTAAAATGTTAAATTTCATAACATTATCATTTCAATCCAATCCATATGACGTTCCCCTACCAACCACTCATAGCGACCACAGATACAAAAATTAGTAGTAATCACTTCAAAAATTAACAGCCAAAAGAGTTGTGGCCACCGATAAAATAACTCCATGCTAAGCTAAAGAAGCGAGAATGACTCTAAGTTTAATGGGGCCTCTTCATAATCGAGAGCGTTGGCCCAACAAATGATCGTCGATGTTTGCCGCCGTTACGGCAATCCATACTAATATTATAAATGTGAAAGTAACTCTGTCTGTCTGTCTGTTACTCAATCACGCCTAAACCACTGAACCAATTTGCATGAAATTTGGTATGGAGATATTTTGATACCCGAGAAAGGACATAGGCTACATTTTATTGCGAAATATGTACCACGGGCGAAGCCGGGGCGGACCACTAGTTACGAATAAACATCTACAATGACGGCCGATCATAGACATAGGCCCTCTACATTATCGTTATTGGCTCAACTCGCCCAACGCTGCCCATTGTTAAGAGGGCCCATAACATAAGTCATGTGGGTTCATTAGTAATCAGTAGAAATCAAGTGACTGTCCGTCCACGGTGAGATGCAGTGCAGTTAAATTGGAAACTTGCCTCGCCGCAGATTTGGCTGCACTCAGCTGTAATTAACAGAACTAAACAGTGTACCGTCAGAATGTTACGGGTTTTTTTCCTTTTATGGGAAATCGGGCGTGATGTAATGAATATTCAACACAATATATTTTTTTTTATAATTCTGCAATCAAACTGTGTATAGACTAATATGAAAAGGCATTATGTAAATAAAAGTAAGCTGACTAGTGCTTAAATGATTCAGGCTGTGATTAATTGTACCTAAGTACTAGATTTTAAGAATTATATGACACTTTGTGGTACACAATAAATATGTAATAGCCAAACCATATTACACAGTAGATAATAAAACTCAACCCTAGTTTCTGTTTCAGTACTTGCAACTACAACCACACACGTTACAATAATTACTAAATTCCTTTAAATTTTTCTCCTTGTAAATTCATTAGGTACCTACCTAAATTATAATTAGATTAAGTTACTAGATATTGTTTTAATTTATAATTATATCAAGTTCCTAGATATGTTATGTCAGAGCAATAAAGTTTGAATAAATAAATAAATAAATTACCTACCTAAATGCATGGGCGTAGCCACGGTGGGGCAGGGTGGGGCACTTGCCCCACCCTGGCTCTGACCTGGAAGGTACCTAACCAAATCTAAAAAACTTAATTATCTAGCTGGTAACTACCGACTACAAAACTTAATGTCCGTTAAAAAATTCTCACTCGAAAGTTGTCAGTCGACACAAAAAGCTTGCGCTTCTATGTTGCATGATTTAAACCACCTTTGGTGACAGAAAAAGTAGTGTAGTACCACAGACTAATAATAATATACTACCTACGTATACAAGTAGTACTGTTACCCCATTAAATCAAGCTGTTTTTATTTAGCCAAATACGCACTAAATTTCCCATCCAATTTCACTTTTGTTTTAGGTTAAGGGTCACTTACTTACCATAAAAGCACAAAAAGCTGACAGATCCAGGTGGAGCTTCGCTCGCAATCTTTAATAAAAGTTTTTGGCCGATATCTCGGAAACTATCCACTTTAAGGCAAAAAATTGGTTGTATGTAAAGTCGGTTTACTGACGATAGTTGAACGTGACAACGATTGTGCTTCTTTGTCGCTCGTTCCGCGCTCTCGCTTGCACTTCAAGCCTTACATGGAACGCCTCAGAGCGAGGTAACGCCGCATGAGACATGTTTTTTCGTGGGTGCAGCCGGCTCTATCGAATAATAAGACGTTGTCACGTCAAAAATAGTTGGATTTTTTTGAAGATAGTAAAATTTTACATCTTTTATACGTTGTAAAATTTTTTGTAAAACTTTCCGTTTACGATTTTGGCAAGTAACTCTTTAAATATTGGATTAATCAATGAAATGCATATATCCATTTTTTAAGAACACTTTATATGAAACTATTTTGTAAAATTTTACATCTTTTATAAGTTGTTAATTTTTTAAGATTACTTTATTTGAAACTTTTTTTCTAATGCTTTTTTGAGTTTTAACGTTTAATTTTGGATTACCGGGCGAAAAATAGAAAATTTCAAGGTATGTATGTTTCGTATATATTTCGTACAACTAAATAATATTGAGTACTTATTTTATATTCGGATTCAAGAATAAAATAAAAGAAAATCAAAGAAAATATTTAAAAAAATGTATTAAAAAATTTCTATAAGTAAAAAAAAAAATCAAAAATTTTGCCGTTTCGAAAACGGCGAAAATCCACTTGCATTGGAAATTTCTTCTTCGTTTTCATTACATATATAAGTAAAAAAACTTGGCCTGCCACGTCACCACCACGTTGGCGTATTTCTACATTGAACGTACAACTCAAAAAATATGGGCACTAGAAAAAATTTCAAACAAAAGTTGTCTATCTAAAAACTACACACATGCATTTTATTGATTAATCCAATATTTTACGAGTGATTAGCCAAAAACGATAAACCGATTCATTAAATAGTCCATAAACCGTAAGCAGTAAGTTTTACAAAAAAGTTTACAGAATATAAAAGATGCGAAATTTGACTTTCTACAAAAAAGTCCTTGTAACTTTTGCCCTAAAGTGGATAGTTTTCGAGATATCGGTCAAAAAGTAGGTATAAGATTGCGAGCAAAGCTCCACCTGGATCTATCAGCATTTTGTGTTTTTATGGTCAATAAGTGACCCTTAACCTAAAACAAAAATGAAATTGAATCGGAAGTGCGAGGTTAAATGCTTTATTTACTGAGTTATGTCTACCATTTGAAACTTAGAGCATTTTAATGCTCTATGCATGGAAAAATAAACCATTTCAATTTGAAATGGTTTATTTTTCCATTTACATAGACATGTTTCAGATAAAAAGGAATCATATTATTGTATTAGAAAGATAAACTATATAATATAGGGATGAAATTTGCAACATAAACGGCTGTATCTTTTGTGTTGATTTATTAATTATTATTTCAGCTTGATACCGCCACGCGTTCTTGAAAAATTATCGAAAATTTCGACATTCGCAAGGGAATCAACCTACATTGTACTTACCGTGAACACAATTAAGTCTTGAAATTTGGTTCAAAGCACGGAAATATAGTCATACTATGTTTTTTTCTATGGTTAAAAGCAATGTATTATAGCACAGATAAAGGAAAAATTGCTAAAACATACATTTTAGAGTTACAACATAATAAAAAGTAGGTTTGTTCGAAGCCCTCGGTGCGCAACTCCGACTCGCACTTGGCCGGTTTTTTTTGCCCCACCCTGTGCCCATGGCTAGCTACGCCCATGCCTAAATGCCTAAATCAAAATCCTGCATCTGCTGACCGTACTCCAGTCTTCACTTACTGAATTGTTTGTCGATATAACTTCCGCTAACACTAACGAAGCGCACAACATTTCCACTCAAACTATCTAATTTTAGGCTCCAATGAGTTATTTGAATATAAGTTCTGCGGCTTGGTCCGTCTTGAAAAGTTCTGGAGGTTTCACTGTCCCGATTTGTCATATTCACGTGTTCTGAAATTATTTCAATATGTTGAATATAATTTTCATTTTATAAGCTTACCGCCGGTAAGCTCCGGTCCGCCCCGCTTAGCCCGTGGTACATATTTCGCAATAAAATGTAGCCTATGTCCTTTCTCGGGTATCAAAATATCTCCATACCAAATTTCATGCAAATTGGTTCAGTAGGCGTGATTGAGTAACAGACAGACAGACAGACAGAGTTACTTTCGCATTTATAATATTAGTATGGATGTATGCAGTGTAACATATTATTGATACTGCTCTTACCTATTAGGCTTAATTATTATAAAACTTCCAGAAAAATACGAACAATGGCAAGCCATGATAAATCACATTTGTTACAATTTTATGAGCAATACGCGTCATAAACACATACACAACTTAGAACTATAGTTACGAAAAATGTTTTAAAATTAGTTATTTATTATTACTATACAAAACGTTTCTAAAATTTACGGCGAAAACGCGAGCTGACTGTCAGCAATTCAAAGTATTTTAAGTCAAACAAGCACACTGCTGTATTTCATTATTAATTGTTCCGCGCAAACAAATGTGAATTTAATTTCAGTTACATTTATAGCACAAACATTCGCAAAAAGGGATTTTAACAAACATTGGTCCTTTCACAACCCTTACATTAAAACAACAAACAATCGGAATTAGATTTACACTCGAGTAAAACCCAATTGACACCGAAATAGCTGGTAAACGAATTTTATTTTCACGTATACACAATGGAGTGAAAAGCGGGCAATAATAATTAATTTTTATTCGACGGCGCGAGTCGCTTGGAGTGTTGCCAGGTGAAAATTTGAATTTTTTACTGCCATCGAAGCAAAGAGTACTATAATAATACGGCATCGAAGACACGTTTAAGGGTGAATGGGAAAAGGGTTGATTTTAGTAGTACTTACCTAAATCTTTCCCCTTGTTAACAAATAACTGAAATTTTGCACTTGTAGAAGATTCATGCGTTTTATTCTTATAGTACCTAAAAATACCCTAAGTTTCATGATGATAAAATATATATATCTAGATCTTCCGATTTCTAAGTTTATGCATTATAAACTCTTCCTATAATAAGACGTATAGCTTGAAATCTTAAGTATACAAAACTAGTATAGCTTACCTAATCCATCATGCATGATGCAGCATGATAGTAATAATTAATTAGCTTCCTTTGGCTACGAGTCTATAACTACCGTTGGTATCTAATTAGATAAGCTCTAATCAATAAAAATATATTGATTTATATTTTTTATTCTATAAATATTTCATTATATAAAATATCTAAGCTCAGATAACATAATTATGTTATCTGTTATATCAGGTTTAAAGTTTTGATACCTGCCCCCCTAGTCAAGTGCAGGTTTTCTGTTAGCGTAGCGTTCAATAGAATAGACTACGAATGTATGAGATTGACGTAGGCTGTAGATAAACGTATCTACAGGTTACGTCAATCTCATACATTCGTAGTATATTCTATTGAACGCTACGCTAACAGAAAGCCACTTGACTAGGGGGGCTGTAATAGTTACGGAATATCGATTACACCCTGTAGGTACCTATATTATGTTTTTTCTTTCATGGCAAACTACGAATGTATCTGAAGCTATCTTGAATGTCTGATAAAAATCTCCAACCGCAACCGCCGACGTATGCGGATGTGCCTGTCTTTAAATAAATGGAACGGTAGATTTATAAGCCAAATGGGATATCGTTGTGGAGCAATGGAAATATTTCCTTCCCAAATTCTTTCAAATTATAAAAAACATATTTGAAGTATTGACTTCACTTCACTACATAGTATAAAACAAAGTCGCTTTCTCTGTCCCTATGTCCCTATGTATGCTTAAATCTTTAAAACTACGCAACGGATTTTGATGCGGTTTTTTTTAATAGATAGAGTGATTCAAGAGGAAGGTTTTATTTTAGTATATTATAATTTACTAGGTTTCCGCCCGCGGCTTCGCCCGCGCAGTCAAAGAAAAACCCGCATAGTTCCCGTTCCCGTGGGATTTCCGGGATTGCGTCATTTTCCCGGGATAAAAAGTAGCCTATGTCCTTTCTCGGGTATCAAAATATCTCCATACCAAATTTAATGAAAATTAGTTCAGTAGTTTAGGCGTGATTGAGTAACAGACAGACAGACAGAGTTACTTTCGCATTTATAATATTAGTATGGATTATGTTTTAGACATAGCGGGCGAAGCCGCGGGTGGAAAGCTTGTATTAACCAACACCTTATTTTCAACTTATTCACTGTTTGTTTTAGGGCGCGTTCCCACCGTGTCGTGACGACAGATAATCGTGTAGTTTTAAGTGTCGTGGCTTATATGTTTAAATGGAGGTGTTCACATTTAGAACGACACAATTTACTGTCGTCTACGACAGTTTTTGCAGTAACGACACTTTGTCGTGACAGTGGGAACGGCAAACACGACAGTCGTAAAACGATAAAAAATCGTGGACGGCAACTCTATGACGTCCATTGAACTCAGGAGAGTAAACGCACTAGTAATCACCAAGCGAACGCGGAGGCGACTAGATTTGTAGCTTGCTGATGATGTGTAAACGACAAAGCGACTGCCAGGAAACGATAAAATGTCGTCGCGATCCAATGGGAACAGCTAGATACGACAGTCGCTAAACGATAAAAAATGTTGACGACAAACAAACGTTATAATGGGAACAGGTAGAGACGACAGTCGTCGAACGATAAATTAGTTGTTACGACATAGTGGGAACGCGCCCTTACTATATTTTATATATAGAGGGTATTTATTTCTTTTTATGTCATAATTTTAGCACAATAATTTTGTATAATAATAAGTTTTTTATAAGAAATAAAATAATATGAATATATTATGTGTAGGCACAATTATTATTAAAGTACTACCCTTTTCGATAATCAACAAATTATGTTTTATTATTTTTCTGATTTTTTTTTTTATGTAAACCACAGACATTTGATACATGTCTGTGATGTAAACAGATAATTTAACAATTTATTGCCATATTTATAACAACGCCATCTATTATCACCTGCTTGTATTAATAGGTAACTTACTAGGTAGTTTTTCATTTTGGTAATATGATGTTTTAGTACAGGATTTTTAATAAAGATGGCTCTGATAACATCGAAAGTTTTCAGTATAATAAAAATGTTTATTTATGTTGAACGTAATAATACACATAAAAAATATTCTGTTAGGTGACTTTTATCAAGAATAGACTCTTCACACTCTTCAAACCTACATATTGGAATTATGAAAAAAAATCTCAGCTTTCTAACTCCGAATATAAATTAAATATGTGACTGTTGGAATCTCAGATGTACTTAACAGTCAAAAATGTTATAATCCGCTTAACCAAATCTATGAATTTCGGAATGACGTAGGTATCTGTATTCCTATGTATTTTATTCTAAAAAATCTACTATATAAAAATAAGTCGGGTTTTCCTTCCTGACGCTATAACTCCAGAACGCACGAACCGATTTCCACGGTTTTGCATTCGTTGGAAAGGTCTCGGGCTCCGTGAGGTTTATAGCAAAGAAAAGGTGTCTCTGGTGAAGAAACGGAGTTCGCCAGGTTTGCTATAGTATTATTTAAAAAAAATATGTTAAATTTTACAATATCATCGTTTACACAATAATATATGTCGGAGCAAGATGTAGATTGTGAATCTATTTTCAAGCTGTGGGCGTTGCGTTGGGTAATCGAGCAAAGAAACACCTCAAACTCAATCATTTCTTTATTTACCACCGATTCGGAAAGCAGTATCTACAGAGAAGAACCGGCAAGAAACTCCATAGTTGCTCTTTTTAATCATGTCAGTTTTACAATACAGTCATTTTAATACAATCACTTTTAATAACCGTTACGTTACACATTTAAATTAAACACTAGCAAAGAAAAGGTTAACAGTTCCTAGTAGTGGAAGATCCGAACTCTTCGATGTTCGAATGTGAAGTGCCGTCCCGAGGGCGAGCCTTCACGGGCTCGACCCGGTACAAGCATGAAGTAAGCCGCCAACTTCACTGTGCTGCCACCTTCCGGAACTCGTGCTTAGAGTCGTTTTACATCCGCGCTATTGACCGTCTCCGACACGGCCATCCTGCGCTGAACACGTCCTCGTGTTTGTGGGTGCTGTAACACAGAAAACATCTCGCACAGTACATGCTCTTCGGCCAATCCTGACAAATTTTTACGATTAAACTCTGATATTTAATTTTTAGGCTTTTAAACCACAAAACTGAAAAAAACTAAATCCTTAAGATCACTTAGTTGTCCGTAAGTCTAATCAGTCTATCTATCAAGACCTTTGAAATTCAAATCGCATACCATCGTCCCGTTAAGCTTTGAAAAGTTATAACAGTCGATCAAAAGATAGCAGTTTTCGACATTCGCAGGGGACACGAGGAATCAATACCTTCAGGATATTTCTTGTGAACACAGAATCATGAAATTTGTACAAGAAACGTCCTATAGCAAAGAATCTCATAATACAAAATTTAAGTTCATATGAAAACAGGTTTTTTTCTTAATTTGAATATCCTAAAATAATTTCCAACTTCAACCCTTTGAAATTAACCATTTTGATTAAAATAATGAAACATTGAATTCTGATCATTTCAATTAAATTTATGAACTACTACTAAAAGAAAATAACGCATAAGCGACCAAATACCACTTTCACTGCCATTGTCATCAGCAGATCATTATTAAAGTATCACAAAAAAACTAGAGCATGAATCTTATCCGAGGCCTGTGGCTTTTCACTAAGCCCATCACACACGCATTCCACCGAATGCCAACTATGGCTTTTCACTAAGCCCAACAACACACACGCATTCCTCCGAATGCAAACTCTGGCTTTTCACTAAGCCCCACAACAAACCTCATGTTTGTTCCACACGCATTCCTCCGAATGCCGAGTCCCACGGACTCCCATATTCCAATGGTCTCTACAAGACCCAACCTCCGCCAGCGTCACTCGCCCACCGCGTATCCACGGTTTACTACAAGCAGCTATCTGTACTCCTAATAGCAGACGCCGATTTCAAACGGACTACGGTAATACCGCGTATCCACGGTTTACTATAAGCAACCATAACTCCTAATAGCAGACACCGATTTCAACGGACTACGGCTACGAAATGACTACTGGCACACTCTGACCAACCGAACTAAGATTCATCGCTATCACTCAACTCAAACTCAAATTTCAAACACTAATCAACTTCAAGTGGTACTTGGCCCTCAGGCATCCTCAATATATTAACAAGGTGAAGTTACCCGAACATAGTATTTAAACAAAATCCATCTTTTCAGAGTGATTATTGGTGTTTACAGGATTCAATAGCTCAACAGTTAAAAAAAGTGAAATCTTATCTGAACTGAATATTACTCATCCAACAGAATCAATATTCTTAATCGTTTTTCGTTTTAATTAACTCAAGTTATCTCCTATACAGCCATACTGACAATCATGCGTCCCCGTACGCCATTTCTCACACTACATTACTACGGTAATTCATCTCGGGATACCAAAATAACTACCATCCTGCCTCAGCCCACACTGACCTTACAGGGTAACCATACTGCCCCGGTCCTCCTGACCGGTCAGAACACACATCTACTATCCTGGACCTCATGCCAGATAGAACACCACAATCCTTCGATGAACTACATTACCATCACAATATTATTTCACGCAACACACATTTACTTCACAACGTACGAGACAACACAACCATCAGTATGCTACAACTATACTCCACTACAACTCTACTGAACTATACCTCTCAAGTCTACCATAGAGCCTGTGCAGCTTGCTCAAATTTTAACAGCAGTTTTATTTTGTTGTCATGATCATTGACAAACAAATGTGACAACAGCACAAAAATAACATCTTAAAAAGTTTAAAACGAATAATTCGTAACTGAACCGCAGAAAACACTCAAAGTGGTGAAAGCTTATTCTCAACTGAATATTTACCAACTTGAATTTAAAGTAATCATGTGATAACATATCTGCCTACAAAAAATCGCGAGAAACCCTTCAAATTTTTTTTATCGGCAAATTTGAAAACTCAACTTAAAACAATTATTAAGTGTAGGCTTAAACTCATCTGTGAATCTAATATCGAACGGCAAAAGGGCTGAGCTAAATTTTAGTTTCAACGTTATAAGAATGAACTGCTCAACAACTACTGTACAGTTGTACACTGTACTGTAGGTAGTTACCTAATTGATGTATTCAGTTGATGTCAAACTGCAGCTAGTCACAAAAACTATTATCAAGAAATTACATTAAATGCACACAATGTTAAAATCGATTAGGTACTATCGATGTAAATCGATTAGGTACTATCAATGTAAATCGATTAGGTACCATCGATGTAAATCGATTAGGTACTATCGATGTAAATCGATTAGGTACTATCGATGTAAATCGATTAGGTACCATCGATGTAAATCGATTAGGTACCATCGATGTAAATCGATTAGGTACCATCGATGTAAATCGATTAGGTACTATCGAATACTCCACGTTTAGGACTTATTTGAAGCTAAAAAAAGAAAAATATGTGCGTGTACTACGCACGAAATGAAACTTCTTTATGACCTTATTTTTCAAAAAAATAATTTACTATATGCAACTTTACAGAAATATGTCGAATCACGCGTGATAGGGATAAGAAAAAAAATGGTGCGTAACGGAAAAATGTCACGCTAAATTTTCTTTCAACCCCGATAAAGAAGTTTCACTTCAAAAACCTTCAGAAAACCTGGATGGGTTTTTCTTTTCTCTATGCAATTAAACAGACATTATCTGACGACAGTATGTAAACTGTAAAGGCGCTATTAACCTTAAGATTATTTTCAACAGTCTTAATATCTTAACATTGAACGGACCCAAACGTCGATGAGATAGTTAAAATAATTTTAAAGCAATCAAGTTACGTACTCAAACTAAATCTAGACCCGTATTCCAATCATAACATTTATCTTAGGCCAGCTGTTTATTTGAACACGCTAATTATCTGCGACATTGTATTATGAACTGCCTAAATAAGGACCTAATAAATTCTCTGTAAAAATTCAAAATTAAATGCCTCGATTTACCTTTTATTCGATCAAAGTAAATCTGTAACATTTCATAAAACTGCATATTGTAAAAACTGCATACTGTGAATTGTTCACAACATTATTTTAAGTAATTAACCTCAAATATCACCTTAAATAAAACCTACGAAAAGTTTATAAACCTCTAATGCACTAGTTAACGCATTACTTTTCGTTTTTAATCGAATAGCAATAAGGCTGTCTTTGTGTAGCAATTAATTGCTATTTGTCAAGGGTTATAGCCTAAATAAAAACTAACGCAGGTAGTTTAAAAAATTTATGCGGGTAGTCAAAAAACTAACGCGGGTAGTTAAGAAACTAATTTAAAAGCAATTCGCATACTGTTTTTGTTCTGATACACTGACAAGTGAATGTTTATTGTTTACGTTCGATTGAAGAATCTGGATGCAGTGTACAAATTAATGTGTTTTCTTTGTTAGCGTTAATTCGCAAAGTTACAAACATTAAAACAAGTCGTTACTTAATTTCATCTTGAAGGCAGTACTTAGGCCGCGAAGCATTTTTAAAATAACACGAATTACCTACTAAAGTAAACGCGTCCCTGAATAAGTGAAATACAAGTCACACGACCTAGGTACTGATAATTTACCACTGCGTAACTAAGATGGGCTGAATGTAATGGAATAAGTTTTAACTAACTACAAAACCTTAAAGCCATATCGCACGACCTAATAATAACATCACTGCGTAAATAAGTTGAGTTTAATGTAATGCAATAAGATTTAACTATACACTGGTCTTGTAGGCTACAACTTTAAACAAAATCTAATCGTTACATTTGGTACAACCTGTAAATCAGCGCAGTTTTTGTGCAGCATTTTGCCGAGGCTGTGACCATTTTCCTCAATTAATTTTAAAATAAATTTTGTAACTAATGTTTTTGGCAATAAATTTCTTTATCTTTCAAAAAAGTTACTACATTTTGAAACTTTATCTAACTGTACACTCAAAGTGAAATGTTATCTACTGACCGATTTGGTATGAGATTGAATGACGACACGTCGATACATCGCTCTGGTTCTGGTGATCTCAGGCCCGACGTGTTGATGGTAGTGATGGTAGCGCGACGCCCGGCGTGGTATTGCGGTGCCTGGCGTGGATGTGCAACGCCTGGCGTGGTGTCGCGGAGCCCAGCTTGGTGCCGCGGTGCTCAGTATGGATGCGTAATGCACCACATGGCGCCACGCATGACGCTCGACGCTCGACGCATGATGCTCGACGATCGACGCATGATGCTCGAAGCCGGACGCTCGACGCAATGGCACGGTGCACGACATGATGACATGGCGCTGCTCTCGATGATACGGCTTCCGACGCGGTGATGCGAGCGGCAGTGTCATCCGTGCAGCGCGAGGCGAAGTTGCCACCCTGCCCGCACATAACGAGCTCTCCCTTTGTCACTGGCTGCTCAGTGACACGTATGCTCGTAGATCTGTAGGATGCTTCTTCCCGTTGAAACTGGATCGAAGTGCCACGTGGTTGCGGCGCTTTGACTTTTAATCAGGTTATCGTATATCGTATCGAGGTTATCGCCACGTGTTTTCTCATTTGCTCGATTTGATCCCAATTCTGATGTCGGAGCAAGATGTAGATTGTGAATCTATTTTCAAGCTGTGGGCGTTGCGTTGGGTAATCGAGCAAAGAAACACCTCAAACTCAATCATTTCTTTATTTACCACCGATTCGGAAAGCAGTATCTACAGAGAAGAACCGGCAAGAAACTCCATAGTTGCTCTTTTTAATCATGTCAGTTTTACAATACAGTCATTTTAATACAATCACTTTTAATAACCGTTACGTTACACATTTAAATTAAACACTAGCAAAGAAAAGGTTAACAGTTCCTAGTAGTGGAAGATCCGAACTCTTCGATGTTCGAATGTGAAGTGCCGTCCCGAGGGCGAGCCTTCACGGGCTCGACCCGGTACAAGCATGAAGTAAGCCGCCAACTTCACTGTGCTGCCACCTTCCGGAACTCGTGCTTAGAGTCGTTTTACATCCGCGCTATTGACCGTCTCCGACATATATATAATATTATGACAGGCTTTTTTAATAAAAATAACAATCAACTAACTATAGATTTAGCACCAATATTAAAAAAAATTGTTCAAAATACTCTTAAATACATATTTTGAAAATATAATAAAAAAATATGTTGCTTATTAAAAACAGATTAATTATTGTGAATGTTTTTAAATTGTTTATAAGTTTGTTTTATTTAAACTAATCACCATGTGTTCTCTCGGTCAACGCTCGACCTATTGACCTAAACAGAGGAACGCAACAGTTTTAAAAGTTAAGTTAATTTATTAATTACAATAAACAGTATCTAAGTAATGATGTTGAATATTTTTTTTATATATTAACATGTCTATTTTAAATACGAAATTCTTTCAAACATTGTATCATGTAAGTTTTAAGCTAATATGGTAGGTTCGTAATGTGTAATATTTTCTAAAAGTTAGAAAACTTACCTTAATTTTCTTCTTTTTAGGAATCTAGGTCATTCCAATAACTAGTAATAAAAAGGCATAATTGTTTGAATATTTAATAAATATGAATATGAAATACAAATCCCACATTTGCATTGTAATGATCGATTTATGGATAATAATTGGTGTTCAAAGCCGTAATGTGATTTGTTTACCCTAACTGTTAACAACCTAACTGTATAATATTTTCAATAAACCCTTTTAACGACCTTTTATTTGTTGAGCGATTACGGTGCATAAAACATATTTATATTGAACCAGCTTTCCGCCCGCAGCTTCGCCCGCGTTTTCAAAGAAAAACCCGTTCCCGTAGGATTTCCGGGATAAAACCTATCCTATGTCCTTTCTCGGGTATCAAAATATCTCCATACAAAATTTCATGCAAATTGGTTCAGTAGTTTAGGCGTGATTGAGTAACAGACAGACAGACAGAGTTACTTTCGCATTTATAATATTAGTATGGATGCTGTAAAAAGATTATTATAAGTAATCATTTGTTTTTCAATCAAAAAGAATCACAAACTTTGATCGAAAAAAATAGATACTGAAGTAGGTACTCACTTTACAACTGTAAAAAATGTTTCCAACCTGTGGTACAAACACTAAACAGCTAATTGTAATTAACGATGATTCATATTGCTATCATCAATCTTTATCATTTCATTGAATTGTGATATTTTCATGAATCGACAATGCCTAACGGTTCCGATTCAAATTTTTTGCGTTTCGCCAGTACAAACAGAATCAAACGAAGCTTTTGTTTAAAACTGGGCCATCACTGTTCGCGAAACAATTAAACTTTATAGCTGTAAGTATCAAAAGCGCAAAAAATGTTGAAGATGTCTGATCTCACACATTCGCAGTTGAAACCGCGCTCGCGACGACCGGCGGCTAGTCGAGCGCGCGCATCGCTAAAGAAAAAGAATTTAATTTAAATTTTGACGTTTTAATTTTTTTATGTGCACTTGAATTTAGACTAAGGTCAATACTATCCAATAACCATAGATAATTATTTTTTACATAAAATTGATGTAACTTTGTTATTGTATGCTAATCAAGTTTTTGTTTACATTCAGTACTAAGTGCTTCGTATTGTTACAATTATGGTGTGTTCTGTGAGCGTTCAATTTTGTTAGATTGTTAAGGATTTTACAATGAAGTGGTCAAATCTTTTGTTATTGTTGACCCCGGTTTTAGCCAATGTGAGTGAATTACCACAGAATATTACAAGGTATGTTTTAAATTAATAATAGATATAAATTATCTCAACAGGTCATTGATACCTACATAAAACGTTCCTTACATAAATGACTATGATTTCATCTCTCTCATTAAAATCAGCATTTTTAAAGGTGGTACAGGTGTTACAGGTATATAGTGCATTGGGGGAATTTCGGATGAGGGGTAATTTCAGAAAATGATGAATACCACTTTAGAGCATCGCTTTATCATAAGTATCGTGAAGGAAGGGCATGAAGATATAAAGGTTTGATATTATTAGCATACATATTTGCTTAATCTATCGATAGTTACGTATTTAACATATACGTATTTACCCCGTGGCCGGAATTACCCCAATGCACCTTAATATGTTTTGTTATAGAGTACTAGCTTTCCGCCCGCGGCTTCGCCCGCATTTTCAGAGAAAAACCCGTTCCCGTAGGATTTCCAGGATAAAACCTATACTATATGTCCTTTCTCGGGTATCAAAATATATCTATACCAAATTTCATGCAAGTTGATTCAGTAGTTCAGGCGTGATTGAGTTACTTTCGCATTTATAATATTAGTATGGATAGACTAGGTAACCATTACCTACAAAGCAATTTTTTGTTGATGAATCAATTCTCAGGAAACCAATAATTACGGTGTTATTAAAAAGATTTAGTTTTCAATTCAAATAAGGATTGGTGATTCATGTTCGTATCAAGGCAAGGGTAAAAAAGATGAACCGAAATTTGCTTGTAATAATTTTATTAAATGATAATTAGTATCCGACCCGAACCAAATTTGGTTTTTATTATGGAGTATCGTCATTATTATCTCTGTTATAGAAATGACGAGCTTTTTATTGTGAGAGATCCTTTGGATCCTACACAGTCATAAACAAACATTCGTTTTTGTTTGAAAATATAACAATTTTGCTAAAAACCCCAGGAAATGCAGGAAAATAAGACTGATATATTCAAATATAACTAAGTTACCAAGCTAGTTACCTACCTCGTTGTTGATTTGTAATAAAAAATACATTTTAGAAAGAAAGAAAGAAAGAAAGAAAGAAACATTTATTTGTTTTTTTAATCAGACTTTAAGATAGATCTTCCATAGACACGACACTCTTTCATCTAAATTCTAAACGAAATAATAAAATGTCTAAAACCATTAGAGAAAATATATAAATACGTATCCTTGCAATATATAAAATAATGAATGGTTGTCATTTAATTAATTCAACGTTTCCTGGCATTCTCCATATAATAATAGTACAATAACGTCACTGTTTTTGTGAAGATAATCTGAGTTAATTACATACTAGGTACTAGAGTACATAAATATTATAAGCTATTCACACGTGTTCAGTTTTGATTTAAAGATACCATTAATAAAAAGCTGTGGGGAAGATTACTTATACCTAGTACCTATATATAGTTAATGAAAAATAGTTATTGCCTAATCACTTCGTAAATTTGAAATATACATGGGTATTTGAAATAGACAAAAATCATAGTGCACCTATGATTTTTCATTTGTCACATTTTCATATCTATAAAGTTTCACCCCTAAAAAGTAAAAAGTAAAAACAAACACAAATATAAACGATTTGGTTATTTAAAAAGTCAATAACCTCCCACAAAATGACCTTTTACCAATGTTTATTTACACAAATCATTTTCACATTTCATAAAAAAAACAATATTTCTCTTCAAAAACTGCAGAGCCAACCTTGCGACTTGCATACTTGACCTACAAACACATTTCCTTATGGTAAAGAAGAGTCATCTATAATGTTTCCGACATTATAATAAACGTGACTTTGTGTATAGACATTTCAATAACAAAGTCCATTAATCTAATTGCAATTTGTAAAGAGATATGAAATAAATACAGAGATATTTCGATTTAATCGTAATGAAAACAATACTGCATCATTTTTCATCATCGTTCTGGTGGTAGTGGCGAAAAAAGCGTACCATGAAATGTAATCGATATGAAATTATTCTTTGCAAAACTACAAAAAGTATCTGCTTGTACTAGTGTAGATATCCTTCCTCGATAAATGGGCTATCTTACAAAGAAACAAAAACAATAACACAGCCTATTCGAGCCAGCAGTTCTATAGTTACGAATATTTTTACACAGTTCATCACTTCATATCTACGCTTATTCCTATTACTAGCTGTGCCGCGCGATTTCACCCGCATTATTCCGCTCCTGTTGGTCTTAGCATGATGATATATAGCCTATATTACCTACTCGTGGATAATGTAGCTTTCGAATGGTGAAAGAATTTTTTTAAATCGGTCCAGTAGTTTATGAGCCTATTCATTACAATCAATCAAACAAACAAAGTTTTCCTCTTTATCCTTACAAAAATTATTTCGACCAATAGTAGCGGAACAATGCGAGTAATATCACGAGGCACAGCTAGTTGTAAAATAAAGTTAATAATTTGAAAAAAAAATCTTCGAAAGCTTTCAAAATCATCTATACTTAATTCCCTTCCAGTTCGCCATGCACAGACAAGAACCACCTGTTCCTGGTGCCAGGGGTGTTAACAGCTGGCGGCACCAACAGGGCCTGTCTCTCCAGGTTCCACCCTGAGGGTCCAGCGAGGATGCTGCTGACATTGATGGTGAATGGAGAGTCTGTGAGCGCGTCGCGGCAGCTTAATAGTGGTAAAAAGATTTATTGTTCAGATTATTAGTATTGAGATGCTTTGTATTGATTTGGCGACGTTTTTTCAGATAAATATTTATCGCTAAACCAAATGCTTTTTTATGAGAATGATGAATTAGTAAAATGTTTCCGAGAACGTAACAAACGAACGTAACGTTAAACGTAGGTATTTGAAGAAAAATCGTAAATTATGTTTCTTCTATTTTTAGGTGATGGCGGTTGTTTGGACATATCGGTGCCACTTCAACCAAATTCTAAAGCAGAATTAGTTGTGAATGTACGGTAAGCTAATATGACACATTAATTGATCATCATCATGCGTTCTTACTTCATTTGTTTTCTTACTTCGGAGACCTGACTAAATCTTAAGGCAATTTTGTCTTACTTTTTCATAATGTTTTTTTTCAATACCGAGAAAGGCCTCTTATAAAGCGGCAAATGATCCTTCACACGTTTTGGACCCACTTTAAACGGACAGATTTAATACAATCTTTGTACACTAATCAATATAACAACAAGATATGTTTTTATTTATAAATGTGTTGACATGGAGTTTATTTTATAAATGTGTTTTGTGCTTTAGGCTGTATATATTTATAACACTAACATTACCAGATACCCAGAAGCATCTTGCACCTGGGAGCGTCGAGTTCCCCTCCGGATCTCCAGCGGGAGGCTGCTCATCATCCACACGGAACGCGCCAAGTATCGACCTGGCGACCTGGTGCGATTCCGCCTGATTGCTCTGAAAGCTGATCTGACTCCTGCACATACTAATGTGAGAAAAGATATGATATTATATTGTACTAGCGGTCCGCCCCGGCTTCGCCCGTGGTACATGTTTACGTTTTCTCTACATAAGAACCATCCTCGTACTTCCAGGAATATAATAAAAAAAGAATTATCGAAATCGGTTCAGCCGTTCTCGAGTTATGCGCTTACCAACACATTTTGCGATTCATTTTTATATTATAGACTAGCGGTTCGCCCCGGCTTCGCCCGTGGTACATATTTACGTTTTCTCTACATAAAAGCCATCCTCGTACTTCAAGGAATATAATAAAAAAAGAATTATCGAAATCGGTTCAGCCGTTCTCGAGTTATGCGCTTACCAACACATTTTGCGATTCATTTTTATATATAAGATTATGTGATAAGTGATAACATTATATTCATTTTATTAAACACTCTTCTTGCTCGCATTCTGTCCCGTTTGGGTTCTTTGTAAACAGTAGGAATTATTACCTTAGACAAAATATGTAGCAAAACTAACTTTCTTTAATGTATCTACAGATTTTATTTATATATAATAATAATAATATAAAGAGGGTAGTTATCTACAAAATAACGAAATAAGTTCTTACCTCAAGACAATAATTGTTCTTAAAATATTTTTACTTCTGAACGAATGCATTCCCTTGTTTTGTAGACAGTCCATATGAATTATAAAATTAAAATTGAGCAAACAAAATCCCCCGATTTTTAGGCATGCTTTTATGATTTTATATTTGTTAAGTTTCCATTATTTTCTATCGTTGTGTTGTTACGTTCCCAATTTTAACTTAGTTCAACTAAGCATTAACTTAAACGTAACTTGTATTCCCTAAGTTCAGCTGTGTAAATACTACTTGAGCTTTTATAAGCACAGGATGCGAACGGAATGCCGTCTAACGAGGGAGGTTAGAATCCAGTTTTTATTGCAATAATATCCCTTTAGGATGTTATTGCGTATATAGAAGCCTTGTCACCTTCTAAAAACTAATATTTTTTGTGAGATAAAGTTAAAACTGCAATCATTAAATAATGATTACTTAAATCAAATCAAATTCAATTGTGCACATCTATACTTACTAATATTATAAAGCTGAAGAGTTTGTTTGTTTGTTTGGACGCGCTAATCTCAGGAACTACAGGAACTCAGGTCCGGTTTTTACACGCTTTATATTAGCTTCACCTGTATGTTTGTATGTTTGTAACCGACTTCTTTGGGCGCGATTTTGACCCACTTTAAACGGCCAGATTTCGTTCAAACTTTGTAGATTTATTGAGGACCGATGACAATACACTAATTTGATAAAAATTTTCTATTTTTAGTTCGGTTCTCTATAAAAAGCGTGTTTTTTAGTTTTTTTAAACTATTATTATTATCTTAATTTTTGACTGGGAACCGATTTTGATAATTCTTTTTTAATTAAAATCCTAGTTTAGTTTACTTCTAGAATTTGAAAGTGGTTTAGTTTATTCTTAAAATATTTATGCAGGACACTTTTTCTTATCCCTTTCACCGAAAAGCTGCAAGTAATCAATGAGTCGACTAAAATTAAATACAAATAACTGTTCATCATAATTCGCGACGTGTATCCATTATTTGAGATAGCAACCGGTCTTGTGGTCGGGTTCATGTTGTCGGTAAAAAAAACTGACAATTAGTGGAATGGCTAGAATATTCTTGAAAAAGTTGTATAGAAAATTTTTTATAAGCAGTGGCGTACTGGTGAAGGGCTAAATCATAAAACATTAAAGTTCTACTTTAGAATAAGACACTCGAGAAACACAAAATGATACAATTGACATTATACAGGTTTCCTGTACTTTTTACATAATTAGTAAAAGAACGGAACTTACTTATTCAATTAGACGCAAACAACTAAATACCAATATTAATTAATAGAATCTTAGAAATATCTGCACAAATATTATAATACTTCGAAAAAATTATTTAGTTCTAGCTTATAGCTATGGACTGTAGTATGTTTTTTACAAATATATTTCACACAAGTACACACAGTTATGCTATAGGCAGAATTTTTTTATTTTTACATTATGTCACATATACCTACAGGTATTGGGATGTTCAAAACTAGCCATTTACTCATTATCCTGTTAATCACACTAAACTGCAGCATGTTTACTAAAAGTCAGCGTAACACTGACACGGTTGCGACGAGTTGTGGTATGCAAATATGTTGTTTACATTATTGATCAGCCGTTTTATAGCTACGGATACATTTCTCTTTGTATTTCCGTTGTTTATTTTTTTCGTTAGATATTTGATAATCTCCATTTATCAATGAAGTGCTAAACGATAATTTAGGATTAGAATCAATTCATAAGTGTTATTTGTTTGGATTATACCTAAGTTGTTAATTTGTTCATAATAATATGAGGAGTTATATCTATCTATATATTTATAAATTTAAATTTATTACTAGGTATAATATGCTGCTTATGCGCGATATTTCATTAAAATACATATGAAAAATTATTATCCTAGTAACGAGGTGCTATAAATTATGTATTATTTTATCCTGTTGCCTATATTATTGAAAATTTAAATATATTATTTGTATACTCAGCTTTTTCTATCAAACCTACTATTTTCTTGCAGGTATTTCAATGTGTATTATCAATCGCTTGCTAAAATATATTCGATTTAAAAATTTTCAGATAGACGAAATCTGGCTAGAAGGTCCTCGAGGCGCTTGGGAGGGCACTAGACTCTCACAGTGGTCGCGGGTTCGAACCCGCTTCGGTATCGCTCAACAGCAATATCAGTTGGACGAACTCGCGCCAGTCGGCAAATGGACGATCCGAGCTAAGCTGGCTGATGGAACGCAGGTTTGTTTCAGCGCCATCTATATTTATATACAGGAACTACTTGCATATAAATATACAAACACGAAGTTATAAATTTAAATAAATGAGATTATATATTTAGCGTATTTATTTATTTTAAAGAAACATAAAAAAAACTTAAATAACAATTATTATAAATTAAATTGGAAATGTGATAGATTGATATCAGCGCCATCTATGATTTATTGCGCTAACTACAATGAGGTTTCGCTAGCACTGGCCATAAACATTTCAATTTAAAAAGTTTCAGAAAAAAGAATGGTGTTCTTTCAATGTTAAACATTACTGAATTTATAATTTTGTTTTTTCGTTATAACTAATTACTGTTTCTTGAAAATTTAAAGTAAAAAAATATCAATGTATTTTTAATAATTCACAAACACTGGCCGCAAACATTAAAAAAAAATGCTACAGAAAAAAATTTGGAACGCCGATTTGAAATTTTTACATTGTTATTGTCTGTTATTGTATTTTGTTTCGACATAATTTTATAGGTATTTATTTTCACTATTAATTATTATTCATAACAATTGTTTGAAACTTATACGAAAGAAAAATATTAATAGATTTTTAAATAATAACGGATTCTTTATTATGTAGATAAATTTGCTTTTCGTAATTTTTAAACATTTTTGAATTTTTAGGGTTCAGCGCTATTTTCAGTAGCCAATTACGAGTTACCGCCATTTCAGCTGACGGTACGACACGCGCCACGAATTTTAAGATCTAGTGAAAGGCTTGTTTGGACAGTATGTGTGAGGTGAGAACTTTATATTGAAAATATAGGAATATATTTATTTATTTAATTCAGTATATTTGTACTTTTTCCAACATCTTTCATTAATGATTGAGGTTAAAGTAAATTATCTGTATAAAAATTGCGGTGTACCTAATAATAATTAATTGTAGTAACTAAGTACATGTATTTACTATGTTGAACTTTCACCTATAAAAACTTGTTGTTGTTTGTAAGACGAGAAGTTTTAAGTTTAGCTTTATAGACAATCATCATTCTGTACCAATAAAAAAATTTCATGAGTTAATTTATTAGCATATATTAAGCAGTAGAGGACATGTTAGTGATTCGGTTCCGGGGTGCGGGATCCGAGGGTGGGATCCCACTGACACGTTATACGTCGCCTGATGTTTTAATTGTTTATTTAACCATAGTATAGGTACCCATGGTCAGAAGCAGTAGAAGGCATGTTAGTGATCAGGATCCGGGGTGCGGGATCCTAGGGTGGGATACAACTGACACTATAAGCTGCCTGATGATTTTATTGTTAATTTTCCCATATAGGTACCCATGGTCAGAAGCAGTAGAAGGCATGTTAGTGATCAGGATCCGGGGTGCGGGATCCTAGGGTGGGATACAACTGACACTATAAGCTGCCTGTTGATTTTATTGTTAATTTTCCCATATAGGTACCCATGGTCAGAAGCAGTAGAGGGCATGTTAGTGATCAGGATCCGGGGTGCGGGATCCGCGGGTGGGATCCGAACGGCCACAAAATTGAGGGCTAGAGCCTGTCATAGGCATGCTGCAGCAGCAAGACGTATAGGCCTTATGGGGGATACTCCGCCTGATGTTGTTATTGCTGATTTCTCTTTTCAGGTAATTTTGGTAGTAATTGTACAATTTGATTTACTGTTTTTCATTACATAGAATATGTATTTGCTATTATAAAGAAGCATTTGAATATGTGATCATCAATATTATTCTGTGTTTTGTTTGAAAAAGGAAAGCAAATTATGCAATATTTTCGTTTACGATTATTACGTGTCGATAATTAATTTTTGAACAAAAACCCTGTTTGTTTTCGCTGTGAAAGTTTTGTTATTTGAATTAGGTACTCTTTCTATCATACATCTTCTTCTTCTTATACAGGGTGTCACACTATTGGTATACTAAGCGCGAAGGAACGTGTAGTTTTGCATACACTGATCACGTAAAAAATACATAAACAACAAAATTACGTTAAAATTTTTTTGATATTTTTTTCCTGAAAATCCATGTTTTCTTCTCTAGCTTCGCGCAGCCATCATATACCGCTTCTCTAATGTGAGCATTTTGTCTATGAAAACATAATCTTAAACGATAGCTCACGTTCTAGTGGCAAAAATGGGCGGGTTGCTTGCTATGGGTGTACACATAGAGTTTTAAGATTTCATCTATTTGAAAAAAAAATGCGTCTGGAATTTTTTAAGTATTTTTTACGTACTCAGCGTATGCAAAACTATAACCTCCTTTGAGCTTAGTATACCAACAGTGGGACACCCTGTATATAAAAATGAATCGCAAAATGTGTTGGTAAGCGCATAACTTGAGAACGGCTGAACCGATTTCGTTAATTCTTTTTTTATTATATTCCTTGAAGTACGAGGATGGTTCTTATGTAGAGAAAACGTAAATATGTGTACCACGGGCGAAGCCGGGGCGGACTGCTAGTTATTTAATAATTATTATAATTGGTAATGCTATTTACAAAATTGCAGGAGGAAGGTACAAGAGTATGGCAGAATACTACCGTAATATCACAAGTTGTAGACAATCCAATCACTTTAGAGTTTCTAACCAAACAGGGAACTGTTGTGTCTTCTGGTTTGCCTTATAAATTGAAGGTAAGTTTTAAAGAAACATTATCTCCATCTTTAAATCTCTTTTATTACTGAAATACGTAACATTAATAGTATGAATTAATAGTATTATACTTATGCGTAAAAAATCGTCTTAAATTTTTCTTTAGATACAAGAACTAAAGAAGAATACCGTGTTATAAATCTATTGCAAATAAATAAAAATGCAATAATTACGCTTTTCGCATTCAAAAGATTGTTATCACATAGTTTTCTGTAGCGGTCTTAAATTTGAATGATTTCTAGAGTAAAGCGACGAATTTGGTATCTTTGAATCTTGCCAAACAAGTTTCACTTCTGACACATGTGCTCTTATTTTTTTCTAATCAATTCTACGAATTCTTCAATCTACTTGTCTTATACCCAGGTAAAAGCTACTCGTTGGGACGATAAACCAGCGTCCAACGAAACGGTTCGTATTTGCAAGTCTCCATCCAAATCTATAGATACCATAAATGTTGGTAATTCCTCTTGTATCGACTCCCTTACTGATGAAAAGGGGATCGCTAGAGTCATGTTTACAGCTGATGGAAGTCCTTTTTATGTGTTTCGGGTAAGTCTACACTAATATTATAAAGAGGAAAACTTTGTTTGATTGTAATGAATAGGCTCATAAACTACTGGACCGATTTTAAAAACTCTTTCACCATTCGAAAGCTACATTATCCACGAGTAATATAGGCTATATATCATCATGCTAAGACCAACAGGAGCGGTGTAATGCGGGTGAAACCGCGCGGCACAGCTAGTTTTTTTTATATAATGGCTGTAACAGGTATCCTGTCTTGACTGTTTCAAAAGTTTTGTTACAACTTGAAAACCAGGAGGTTCATTAAATATTTTAGCTGATAGTGTTTAAAATAAGGTACAGAATACAGATCAATTAAGTAGTTCTTAAGGGAAATCGATAAGTGAAAATAATTTCAACGTTATTTTTGTAGACGACGTAAATTACAACGTTATTATTGTTTTGGTGGGTTGATGGGCATTTAGGATACTTTTTCATGTTATTTTTTTCTATTCTTTAAAAAAAAAGACGTGTGGCACTCGGGGACTGCCACGGTAAAGCTATTGCATGCTATGCCTTCAAGCCACACCTCCGTGCCCGTCCCCGCCCGTGGGGAGCGTGAGGTTTTTTCGTTACGGAATTTCTCGATTCGGTCCCCGCGCTCAAGGCCCGCGATAGAAGCTATGCAATAGCTTAAAAATATATTTATAAAACATTTGAATGCTAAAATCCTAAAAATCAATCATATTCATACTTTTCCTTTCTAGGCAAGTACCAATAGCACATCAGCGACCCTACACCTCACAGTAGGGTCTGGTAAAGCAGCTTTAGGACCTTTACGGGCTCCAACCCGGAGTAGGACACTAGTTCCTTTGTATGTTAATATACCTGATGTTAGCAGACCACTTACTGTGCATTTTGTGGTGAGTTCTGTATATTTATGAGGAAAATTTTCGGTAGACTTGGTAAATATGGATTTTTGAGTTTATGGGGATGTTTTGGTCATTTTGGGTGTGTGCATTTTGGTTGTTTTTAGATTAGAGATTATTTGCTCGTTTTCACAATTAAAATAGTCAGTTTTTAAACCCATGCTTGAGATGTAATTATTTTACGCTAGTAATTCATGCCTTTGTCTTAAAATAGTGACTATGTAAAACTTCACTTTAAAACGCTATTTTGAGATTCTGTTCTTCTTTGTGTGTAACAGCATTCAAACTCAAACATTTCTTTATTAGACTTCGTTGAGAAGCGCTTTTGAATCGTGAAAACAAAGAAAAATAATAATTTACCATCGGTTTAGAAAGCAGTTTATACAGAGAAGAACCGACGAGAAACTCCATTGATTACTTTAATATTTTCTAGATGTCCTAAAATAAAAATTATCAGATTAAATTTATATGATACTAATGGCCTTATTTCCAGGTAATAACCCGAGGTGGTATAATCTATCGTTGGGGAGCCACTACCCAATGTCCAACCAGCACAGACCAAATTCTAACCGCTTCTAGAGACTCTATATGCCAAAGTAACATTCGCCACCAACCTGGCCAAATCACCAAGTCGTGGCCCAATATGGCCAATACTTCCAATATATTTAATGAACATTGGGCCAATATGGCCAAGACATCCAATGTATCCAATGAACATTGGGCCAACATGGGCAAGTTTGGCAGCTTCCCGAATTATGCGACAAATGCTTCCAATAGTGATGTTCTGGATTCCTTACTTGATGGCCAATTGTTGAAGATAATGCTGCCAATAAAAGTGACGCACCAAATGTGCCCAGACAGTCATTTAGTGGCGTATTTCTATCATGGCGATGAGCTAATCAGTGCGAGTAAGCACTTTGAAATGGATGAATGTTTTGTTAATAAGGTAAATTAATCTAAATTTAAGCCATTTTGCACGCCTCATAAGCGAAGCGTTGAGGTGGGTACTACTGTCACTTCGCGCAAAACATCTGATTTTTCAAACTTAAAATGTCTTTATGTATCATACATTGCACTTGTAAGATAATACATACACACACATATTAAGAAAAAACACTATTTTTAACGTTCATGATATTTTTGATGTCATTTTTGTTATTTAAACTAGTTAAAAACAGTTTAAAAAAGTTCTGTCTTGGACGTCCGTAGAGATATTTTGATAACCGAGAAAGGAAATAGGATAGGTTTTATCCCGGAAATCCCACGGGAACGGGAACTATGCGGGTTTTTCTTTGAATGCGCGGGCGAAGCTGCGGGTGGAAAGCTAGTTTTCTATAAAACTTAAATGATTTCCATTACAAATAATGTATGAAAATTACTTGTCAAAAAGTATTAAATAAGGTATCAGGGCCTATACCTGTTATATCGCAAATGTACATGTTTATTTAATACTAGCGGTCCGCCCCGGCTTCGCCCGTGGTACATAATATTTACGTTTTCTCTACATAAGAACCATCCTCGTACTTCAAGGAATATAATAGAAAAGAATTATCGAAATCGGTTCAGCCGTTCACACGTGATGCCGTGACAACGCGAAACGGGTGCAGACCCGCCGCCTTTTTATAGCTCCCGCCGCGAAGCGCGTCGAACGCGGCAACTGATACACAAAAATAATCCTTATGGTATGATTCTGTATTCACGCGCGATGACTTATAGCGTATTTCATGTATAACTTTGGTGTTTCTACACCGATTTACATGATTCTTTTACTATAACCTGCCCAGGAGTATGAAGAATAATTGTGCCAAATTTCGTTAAAATGCGTCGTGTAGTTTTTGTTTCTATAACGAATATACAGACAGACAGACAGACAGACAGACAGACAAAAATTTTACTGATTTCATTTTTGGCATCAGTAGCGATCCCTTATCACCCCTTCATAGTTTTTTTTTAAATATATTTCATGTACAGATTTATTATAAGTATCTAAGATAAATAAAATTGGTCGTACGTGTGTACATTTTAAACTAACTTGTTTTATCATCCTCTTTTAGGAAGATCCTTTATACCAACTTTTATTTTCTTCCTAAATCTTTCCAGGTGGAATTATCCTGGGCAACCCGGCAAGCCCTTCCCGGGTCAATCGCCAACTTGCACATTACTACCCCAGGACCAGCGCTCTGTGCCCTATCAGTGATAGATACCGCATCAAAATGGGTTCAGCCGGGAGAGAATATAAAGGACCTAATATTGAGGAATTTGAGGAAACTGGTCGATGGACATAGGAATATGACGGAGTATGATGCGGCGGGAGAGTGTTTCTTTTGTAAGTATGAATATACACCTTTTCAAAGAATTGCTATTTCTTTAGAGTAGGTATTAATTGCATTAACATTTTGTAAAACAGATGTGAAAACTGCGGAAAATGCTCACTTTGATGGACGTTTGAGAAAAGTATATTTTCGATATAGTACATAGTTAGTTAACTGCAAATTTTATTCATCACTCATCACTCATTGATATCACTGTAAATGTCATCCACAACAATTTAAAATCTCACATGTTTAATTATAATATTATTAAAAAATTATTATAATTATTATAACGGCTTTTACAATCTTACGGCGACATTTAGATTTCTCTGTATTTTCGTATACATGTACTCTGTATGTGTGTGTGTATCAATAATTCTCTTAATCTATAAATAATTATTTCATTTAGCGGAAGACAGCCCCAGCGCATCATCGCTTGCAGAGTTGTGGCTAGCGGGTGCGGGGGTGAGACTGGCTGGGGGGGTGCGGGGGAAATGTGGACCTGCCACCCTTGTGGCGGGGGAGACTGTGCCCAGGAGTGATTTCTCTGAGGTTTGTGTATTGGAATAGAAATGAAAATAAAAAAAATAAATAGATTTTTTGAGATTTTTTGTATGTTTTGTGATTTTTTTTTGTACTAACTATGTAAGAAATATAGTTTATTTTTTTAGTACAATGTTAAATATTACACGTCGATTCATACCCTTATTTGTCAAATTTTAGTCAATGTTTTTTTTCTTTGTTTTTCATTCAAGGTGATTCAAGTATTTATGTGTAATTTAAAGAAAGTAATCGTTAAATATTTGACTGTTAAGGAAAGGAATAAGCAAACAACACAGTGTAATGTTTCACACTGCGATTATTGGCGCGAGACATACCTACATACAATCAGAAACATTTATTTATTAATAAATGGTTATTTTTAAGTTTAAATAATAAATATTCCCAGGCTTGGCTTTGGCGTCTCATAGCAGTGGGTTCCAACGGCTCAGTGGTGGCCAGCGCTCGGACTCCAGACTCTATCACCCGGTTCGAGGCCTCCGCACTTTGCTTGGCCAAAACCGGTGTTGCTGTATCGCAACCTGCTGTGTTGCAAGTAATTATACTTTTTGTTCTTTTATGTGAAATTGATACTGATATAATTATAATATGTAGAAGACGAATGAAAAGTAGATAGACGAAATATTTGACAAATTCTTGTAAAATACTAATTTTTCTTGTTTAAATCGTTTTTTTTTTTTGCAGTTTCCAATGGTTATAACAGATTTGCCTGTAATACAAAAATTCTACACAAATCCTTACATTACGCACTTGCCAATATACTATATGCAATTTCTTTACAGTCTTTCTTTACCTACAATTATTAAATTCTCTATCTACCTACCTATCACATCTTTTTCTTTCTTTTTAAAGAAACTACCCTCAAAAAACCAAAAAACTCCGCAGGTATTCCGCGAATTCTTCCTCCATGCTGACGGACCCCGCAGGTTGCGGCGCGGAGACGAAGCCGTAGTACGATATAGACTGTTCAACTATCTGTACCAGCCATTAAGCGTAAGTATTGAATAACAAACTACCCGCACACATTATAAATGATTTTATAAGTAAAAACGTGTAGATAGCTTACCAACACAACATTCGATGTTCAAAAAGGGCACAATAATGATGATAATATGTCATTATTCGACTACCGTAAGCAAAAAAGAGACATCAATGAAATATGGCTAATTAGCCAAATTTAAACGTACCACTTCCAGATGAGTTAATGACCTATTTTAACTATTTTACTTAAAATATGAACATGTGCTGGGATCCTGCAACCTACAGGATCCCATCACAAGTAGCATAACCTCTTTATAGTCACGCTGCTACAATGTAATTTTTTTAAGTACACACAACACACCACAAAATAGTTATTTTAATGTTATAAATAAAAATATAAAAATTTGGCAACCTATAGTGTGTAATATGTGTATTTAAAAATAAAATATCATTTAAAAATTCCAGGTACAAATCCAAATCCTCTCCGACCCGCACTTATCAGGATCGAGTTCTCAGCAAGGCTGTGTCTCAGCACGATCCTCGCTGTCCGGTAGAATACAGGTCTCAGCGCGGGTTGCTGGGAACGCGAGACTCAGTATTAGAGCCACTGCGACTGGGGGGTGTAATGATACTAGTGCTGAGAAAAACAGGTAATGGATAAAAGTTAATGAAAAATAAATTGGTTGTCTGTAAAGTCGGTTTACTGACGATAGTTGAACGTGACAACGTCCGATTGTGCTTCTTTGTCGCTCGTTCCGCGCTCTCGCTTGCACTTCAAGCCTTACATGGAACGCCTCAGAGCGAGGTAACGCCGCATGAGTCATGTTTTTTCGTGCGTGCAGCCGGCTCTATCAAATTATAAGACGTCACGTCAAAAACAGATATGATTATGGATTAAAGGGAAAAAATGATAAACGGTCAAGCATGAGTCGGATACGTGACGCGGGTTCCGTATTAATAAGCGAAAGATGAAAAAAGCAGCATACGTGTTGAAAGTGAAACTTCTTTGGCAACATTTAAAGATACCTAAATCATCGCCTTACTCCATGACGTGACGGTATTGCCATGACGCGACCTTGAAATTTTACTCTCAACGTGCCTTAAGAAGTTTCACTTCAAAAACATTTCATTCAGTGATATGCAATATTGATTTAAATCTAAATTGAATTATTTTTCGCAGTGATGAAGTTATAGTACAAATACAAGTGGACCCAGAAGGCGTGCCAATACAAGAACATAAATCTATTATGTTATGTGGAAGAGGTTAGTTTTCTTAATAGGCGCTCTTCACAATAGGCAGTGTTGGGCGAAAGGCAATCACGATAGTGTAGAGCCAACATATTGTGATCGGCCGTCATTGTAGATGCAAATATCGACAATCGTTTGTTGGGCCAACACTACCCATTGCGAAGACGGTTCATTAAATTTATAATAAAACAACAGAATGAAGTGCAGAACAGAACTAACATGTTTTATTATTTGAAACATATATATATACCTATATCACCAAACCAGCCAGTACAGTAAGGAGTTCACATATAACATATTAGATATTATTTTTCTACACCCCCACTATATCTAACAATGTTATATTGATAAGTGTACAATAACATAAATATGCTGAACCCCCAGTTGTAATTGTAATCTTCACATCGCCAGAACATAAAACTGACAACTTTTCACTGTTTGCAACGATAATTTCCTGTTTCTGATCATAAGACGCATTCATAACCCAACTTTCATTTGCCGTAAGGTGTACACTGGCTCCAGAGTCAATATACCATGCATTTTTATTGAAATTCCCGCTTAGGAACACAGCACTAAAAGCATTAGACTGCATTCGGGGTTTTTCTTTGGAGTTCGACGCGTTTTCGTTATTTGTACATTGATTTCGATAGTGTCCTTTTTGTTTACATCGGTAACATGTCACCAAAGAGTATACAGTCAATTACTACGTAAGACATGTCACTGAAGTGTCACTGTCTTCACCTTGACGTTTGATTTTGACGGATCGACAATGTTACCAACATTGACATTTTTTCTTGACGCCATTTTATTTTTCATGTACTTCGAACGAGCTGCGAATGCTCCGCCAACTTCATCATGTTCCTCTATGGTTGACTCCATGTCTAACAATTTCGACTTTATAGAATCAGCCGTTATGTTAATGCCTGAATGCTCTATTGCCATGATCATCGGTGAAAACCGCTCTGGTAATCCTGCTAATAACAATGAGCCTGTCCACTGGTCATTTATTTCAAAACCTGTGCCACTTAATTTTTGAGCCGTGTCAATTATTTGAGTCACATAGGACGTCATTGAACTGCAGTTTTCCAGTCTTATCGAAATTAGATTCCGTAACAGATTTATCCTTCTTGAAAAACCGTTGTCATCGAATAACTGTTGTAATTTTTCCCAGAGTTCTTTTGATGTTCTTACACTTTTTACATGTACAAACAAAGACGGATCGATTGTCATAATCAGCTTTGCCCGGGTTTTTTTCGTCATCTGCAGCTCCTACGCTCGCTCCTTCTGGCTTTACACAATGTTTCATGCCCTCAAGGATTAGGAAATTCTCTGCCGCGAAGCACCACTCGCTGTAATTTTCCCGTCCACGTAATTTAGGTACATTTATCAAGTAGTTGGCCGCCATCGTAATTCCAAATAAAAATTTTATTTCACGAATATCCAACAACACAATGAAAAAACGTGTTGAAAAAAGCTTTTTAACACTCGTACCAAAACGAAATTCTTGTTAAAAAAAAACTGCTTTTTTACTGATTCTCTGGGCCCATAACCTATAATAAAACAACAGAATGAAGTGCAGAACAGAACTAACATGTTTTATTATTTGAAACATATATATATACCTATATCACCAAACCAGCCAGTACAGTAAGGAGTTCACATATAACATATTAGATATTATTTTTCTACAAAATTATTATTTTAATTTCTATGCTTTTGTATTAATTGTCCTTGAAACTTTATCATTTTTTGTCGATACATATTTAGAAATTTTATTTAACCGTCCTTGACACTTTTCGTTTATGTTTGAACTTTTAAATAAAAATTCTATTGAAGCGAGCTCTTTTGATATTTTGAATGGTTAAGTTGAATTTTTTAAATGGAACCTGAAGGTCAGAGAAGATAGGGATTATATTAAATGTCAAGTGTAAGTGAGCATAAAAGTATTATATATAACTAGTGAAGTGAAATAAATTCACCTCTAATTTAAATGTTTCTGAATTCAAACGACACATAGAATTATCGATGGACTAGCTGCGCTCCGCGGTTTCACCCGCGTGGCTCCGCTCCTGTTGGTCTTAGCGTGATGATATATAGCCTATAGTCTATACCCTTCCTCGATGTATGGGCTATCTAACACCGAAATAATTTTTCAAATCGGACCAGTAGTTCCTGAGATTAGCGCGTTTAAACAAACTTGGGTTTGAATCCTTAAGTATTTATTATTTTTTAATTAAAACTGTACTGTATAAACAAAAATACGTTTAAATATATTTTCCAGGGGTCCCTGGTTCCACAGAATCTGAAGTAAAATGGAATTGGTCGAAAGCAGACATTGTGCCGGGAACCGAATCTGTGACCCTTTGGGCTGCGAGCGATCTCACTGGGCCCTTGCTTGCTGTAAGTATAATTTAAGGGATTCTGTAAAACATCATAATGCATTTTTTATGTTTATAAGTTGTAATAATAAAATATTCAAGTAATAATATCAATTCTTTATTTATTACTTCTAGCTAGCTTCACCTCCACGATTTTTTACAAACATAATATGATGGCTTAACAATGTGTTTGAGTGATTAAAAATTACTTTTATGTTATAATATTACTCCGATGTTACAAATGAGTGTAATTTTTTTAATTATTTAAATTGGATGACAGATATTTTTTTTAGTAAAGTGGCTTACAACTTTCAACTTCAAAATGTATAACTTTCAACACACGAATTTTATCCGGATCCCGCCGGATCCCATCTCCATCCCATCGGATCCTACCTCCCCATCAGAACCCACACAAAACAAAAAAATCTTAATTAAAACTATTTTTTATCTCTCTCACAAGGATTAAAAACTTTAATATAATAAATTAATATTAAATCCCAGGATGCAGACGCATTAACACAATTACCGCGAGGTTGCGGGGAACAGAACATGGCGCGTCTCGCGACCAACTTGCTCGCGCTATCGCTGTTACACCCGGACTCGTCTGCTGCTTACATCGCGAAGGATCATGTGGCTAGAGGTATGTTTAATTTCATTTTAAGTTAAATAGAAAACGAACAATTTTGTTTTTTTTTTCAGATAAAAATTGGTATTATCTATTATTTATAATGTTAGTCATTAGTTTTTCTCAATCAGTAGGTATTAATCCGAATTTTTATTGACATCTTATTATAGAGCCAATTTAATAGGCAACACTTGACGTCTATCAATTTTATCTTCGAAGAGAGGTTAAACCTGCTTAAAAACATCGATTAAAGTGAATTAATCGATACGTATTTGAAACATTTGTCAATCGAATTATTAAATTTATGATGATTTTTATTCACAAGTATTCAATACATTCGATTCTAGATGTCAGATTTAGATTTTTAGAGTAATTTCTCTGGTATTTAAAAAGAAAAGAGGTTTATTGACACAAAATTGTAGCAACGTCAGTTCTTCAATTCAGAAATTGTTTATTATGTTTAGAATGGTTTATCAGTAAAATGAAATCTTAAAATTACTTGTATCGGTCATTATTATTATAAATATGTAATCGTAATTGAAAAAAGTTAAGCAGATGTGCAGTTCTAACAAAACGAAATATCATATTCTATGTCGTCGTTACTAGGTTACGTTGTTGAATTTTGTTGAACTGTCAAATGTTGCCTATATGGCTCTACTATAAATGGAAACATCATTTTTGACAGAATTTAACCACAGACTCACAGAGTAATGAAATTTCACAGTGTACTTAAAACACACAGAGTACCTAAAGCATCATTTCAAAAACGCGCGTTTGGAATTTTTGACATATTGTAAACATGACTTTTGACAGAGTAATGAAATTTCATAGAGTAATAAAAACACAGCTATTCATTAATTTTATTATTTTTGCATTCGTTTGTATAATAATAATAAAGTTTTATAAATATACAAGCATTTACATATCTAATCCCCAGGATTTGCTCGTCAACTGCAATATTCGCACCCGCAGGGCGGTTTCAGCGCATTTGGCCCTTCAGACCCGAAACCTTCCACTTGGCTCACCGCGTTCTGTGTGCGATATTTGAGAAAAGCTCATCAGGTATGTAGAATTGAAAAATTTAATAATATTGATTATGTCTGCAAACTTTTATTTAATATAATTTTTAAAGTAAATAGAAAAAATGCAATCGTGTAGAAAAAATGCAATGTTTATGTGCAAATTTTGATGTAGTTTTAAGTTTTTTTTTATTAGAAAATAAATGATTATTTATTTATTACTAGCGGTCCGTCCCGGCTTCGCCCGTGGTATGAGGCACGATATTTCGCAATAAAGTGTAGCCTATGTTCTTTCTCAGGGTCTAAAGATTATCTGTGCCAAATTTCATCAAAATCGGTCCAGAAGTTTATGCGTGAAAACCATACATACATACATACAATATACAAACCTTTCCTCTTTATAATATTAGTATAGATCTATTTATTTAATCACGGGGCGGGATTCGAACTGGCGTCTTCCGCCAATCCTTGCTCAACTCGGCCAGCCGTGATCTCGCCAGAGCAATCTTTTTATTCTACTCTTTCGGTTTTATGTGTCTAAGGAACACCTATTGAGATGATTAAACAACCGTGATCGTTTTAATCACTACATAGTATAAAACAAAGTCGCTTTTTCTGTCCCTATGTCCCTATGTATGCTTAAATCTTTAAAACTACGCAACGGATTTTGATGCGGTTTTTTGTAATAGATGGAGTGATTCAAGAGGAAGGTTTTAGTATATAATTTATTAGGTTTTAGTCAAAGCGGGCGAAGCCACGGGCGGAAAGCTAGTTATCTTATATATATATTATCTCTATTAATATTGACTATTATTTATTTACAGATAATATCTCCCAATGAGCCAATCCCAAGTGTAGTAGAAAGAGCGGAAAGATGGCTCCTCTCTCAGCAAATGGAAAATGGCTGCTTCAGGAATGAAGGACAGGTGTTTCATAGAGAACTCAAGGTAGGGAAGTTATCTTACTAGTCATATTCATATGTATGTATGTTACTCTTGTACGTGAAAACTGCTGGACGGATTTCGATGGAACTTTACAGGTCAATATATTCCGATAAAATACTTCATTTTCATGAAACTATGTGTCACAAGTAAAAAATATATTTGTAACGTTCGGGGTTCGAATCTCAGTGGAGGTTATCAATGTTATATTAGACTGCACATATTTGCATTAATAGAAATTGATTATTGAATGTATGAGAGTCACATGTCACATATGAATATCATTTGTATCACGTTTTTTTCCGATTCTTCGAAGAAACGGACATTGCGATTTGACGGTAGTGTAAAAAAAATGTGTGCGTGTACTAGTGTACACACGTAAGAAGTGAAACTTCTTTACGACCTTATTTTTCAAAAAATAATTTACTATATGCAACTTTACAGAAATACGTCGAATCACGCGTGGTAGGGATAAGAAAAAGATGGCGCGTAACGGAAAAATGTCACGCGTAACGAAAAAATGTTACACTAAATTTTTTTCCAACCCCGATAAAGAAGTTTCACTTCAAAAATTGCTATTCATAATTATTAATACTTGTCAAATTCAAATTCAAATTCATATTCATTTAGTAATTGCTTGAACACGTACATTAGATGTTTTGTATTACAAAGTATTGCGTAACAGTGTTCGCCATCTGAACTGGTATGCAATCGAGTAGTTTATAACATATTGATTTTACAAAATTAATTTGACTTAATTAAAATACATTGTAGTAGTCCCAATTCGATTAAATACCTAATAAAATTATTTGTAAAAATATACGGGAAAAGAAAAAATTGAACTTCAATTTCCAGGGAGGCCTCAACGAAGACGGCGACATAGCGAACGTAGCTCTCACAGCGTACGTCATCACCTCACTCATACAATCCGTTTCTCTCTCTCACTCAGTGATACAGAACTCTCTCTCGTGTCTCCGAGCTCTACCACCCAAGAAATCCAAATTATACACGTATAGCCTTGTTACATATGCGTATTCTAGAATAAGACGATATGAGAGAGAGTTGAGAGAGAGTAATGAGGCGGGAGAGAATTTGTTAGTAGATGAGGAAATGAGAGAGTTGGTCGGGCTGTTGAAGATGGCGAGGAGGAAAGGGGATTTCGTTTGGTGGGAGAGTGGTGAGTTTTTTTTTGTGTGTGTGGAAGATTTAAATTAAATTTATTACTGATTTGCTTGATATATCAGTTTAAAAAAAATTACTACTAATTTGCTTGAAACAATAGTGTAAAACTTAAATATTATATCTCCGGTTATGTTTTTATTCTAGATATTTGAATAGCCGATATTTTTGAAATTTTTGAAGTGAAAACTTCTTTAGCGGCGTTGAGCACTTTTTCTGTAATGGGTATAAAATCTTAAACTCGCGTCAGGACACGTGACCTGATCGAAAAAGCGTAAGACGGATACCATTCCAAAATATCAAACATGCTCAACGTTAATAATCAAGTTTTCACTTCTGCCGGCACTCGCGGAGTGCCGTCTTTTTTTTGTGTGTGTGTAAAAGGTTTAAATTAATTTCAGTACTTCTTATTTGATTGAAACAACAGTGTACAACTTAAATATTAAATCTCCGGTCATGTTTTTATTCTTGATGTTTGAATCGCCGATATTTTAATTTTTTTAATTGCTTATGTTCGTAAATCGGAAATTGTTTTTTATTTACTGTTTGTTGTCAGCACACCGTTGTCAGCAAACATTACTCCATTGTCAGTAAAAATATTACTCCGCTGTCAGCAATCATATTTACTCCATTGTTAGCAAACATTTTACTTCGTTGTCAGCAATCACATTACTCCGTTGTCAGCAAACATATTACTCCGTCGTCAGCATAAATATTATGCGGTTGTCCGTAAGCAAATTACACTGTCAATAATAAGTATGTTACCGTTGTTAGCAAACATAAATCGCTATAAGGATATAAATTCGCTTCCCTTTTATTACAAATACCTGAAGCGATAAGGCCGGAAAATTTTACATTTATTTTAAGTTATTATTTATGTAAATGTTATTTTATTGTACATACAGTACAGTATTGCACGCCTCATAAGCGAAGCGTTGAGGTGGGTACTACTGTCACTTCGCGCAAAACATTTGATTTTTCAAACTTAAAATGTCTTTATGTATCATACATTGCACTTGTAAGATAATACATACACACACATATTAAGAAAAAACACTATTTTTAACGTTCATGATATTTTTGATGTCATTTTTGTTATTTTAACTAGTTAAAAAACAGTTTAAAAAAGTTCTGTCTTGGACGTCCGTGTGTCTGTATGTGCGGATCCTTTTTCTTGTTAACACGATAGCGACCGAAATACTTTACTAATCGAGTCTTTTTTTTTCTCTTACGCTTGAGTATGCTCAGGAATAGAACCCTTTCATTTTTCAGGGTCTGATTCGATGTGGTTTAATTGTTATTAAATAAACTAAAATAATAATTAATAAATATTTATTAAAAAAAAATTATGAGGCGTGCACTTTTGGATTTTCCAAATTATTTTCTATTCTACTAGTTGCGCTTTGCGGATGATAAAGCCTTGATAAAGCGCTTTGATAATGATATAGCCTATAGCCTTCCTCGATGAATGGGCTTTCTAAGACCGAAAAAACTTTTCAAATCGAACTTCATGTGATTGAACTCATCAGCTTTATAATATTAGTATAAATGTAAATGTTATTTTTGTGTGTTTTTTTGTTATCAAGTCACTATCCACACACAGGCAGTCTGAGCACCTCAATAGAAGCGACAGGCTATGCACTCCTGTCCCTCAGCGAGTGCCTACTGTCAGTGCGCACCGCGTGTGCGTCGGACGCGCTGCGAGCCACAAGATGGCTGGCGGCACACGCCAACCCGGCGGGCGGGTTTGTGTCCACACAGGTGAGACAACAATGCCTCACGTCAGCCTTTCCCAACCAAAAGCGGACTTCTACCGCCACCTTACTATGATACGCTGACCCCCAGAAAAACTTATTCGCATAGGTCATTAAGAAATAATAAGCTAATAGTAATTAAAAAAATTACTACCAAATGGACCTATGATGTTCTGATAATAAATGAATTTGAATATATCCTCTCGTATGTATAGTACATCTAGTGAGATAGGTATATGTGCCGCTACGATAAAGCTCAACAACATTGTGGTAGCTAACTGCTAAACAGAACACCAACAGTGTGGCTGGGTAAATTTGACCCACGAACAAAATACATGCTAAATCAATTCCAGTTATTGAAAAATTGATTGGTCTAATTATAAAAATACATTTTTTTTTCCTAAAACTAGTAATCTTATAAATTTCCTGAATGTTAATGTTGATGTTATTAATTAAACAGTATCCAAGTTATGTAGTTACACAAATTACATTAAATATGTTACGCGGCCATTTTAACTGGGTATCCCTTACCCGGGCACTTTTAATACCTATGAAATAATTAATACATTCCGAAATAATAGAAGTAAATAAAAGAAGCGCAAAGCCCACGTATTACTAAAGAAAACGAATTTTCAATTCTACTGGGTATAAGATACCCAGTCACAATTCCCTAGGTATATATTTTTATAATTTAGTTTTAGAATTCATTTATTTCTTATGGTAGATATTTCTGAATTTATTTTACCGCACATTCTCAAAGTCACAAATCGATACAATTCTCATCTCCAGGATACTCTAGTAGCTCTAGAAGGTCTCGCCCGCTGGTCCTCCATGGTCCCACCTTCCACCAACCTGACGCTCATCATCAGGAGCGGAGTCATCACCAAGTCACTGCAAGTCTCATCATCGAATAAACTGCCGGAGGTGGTGAAGATGCCGGTTGGCGATGTTAGTGTTAGTGCTGATGGTAAGATAATACTTTTGTTGGATTTAGGGAATTATACAGGGTGAAAATTTTCGATGGGCCCTGAAGGGAAAGTACTTGAAATATTGGAGATAGCAAATTTTGATAAAAAGAAACATTCCTTTATTTTATATGTCCCATGGACTTATAGGCCTATGTCCAGCAGTGGACAAATGTAGGCTGATGATGATGATGATGATAATTGTGGTGTTTGATGATTTAACTAAAAAAATACGTGCTTTAAAGTTTTGATAAAAGGCTAATTTTATAACTTCTTGATGATGCGTATCGGTCTTTTAAATTTACAATTAAATACAACGTATGAACATTTATTTCCTCAAAAAATATTAAAAATATCAGCAACCGGTAAAAACCTAAGCATAACACATATTCCTACATCTGGGTGAAACTGACCCTTAAAGTCATTATGTTCATTTTTTTTACCACTATTTTTATTTAGGTGTTATTTGTGCGGTATTACATACTTCACGAAGATATGACTTATATTATATTCATTTCTATTTTCTCCTCGTTAATTGATTCTTATTTTGATTGTGTCTCTAACAGTTCTTTAATCATCACCACCATCAAATATTTTGTTACTGTGTTTACTAACAAATAAATAAATTTGAAATTTCCAAACTACCCTCAAAATTCTAGGTACAGGATGTTCTCTAATCCAAGCGACACGACTATACAACACACTGACAGTCGACGAAAAACGCGACAAATTGCTCAAAGTGCAAGTGAGCGTGCACACGGACGGGCCTTTCAATTGCGATGGAAACACCACCTGTTTCTGTGCAGCCGTTGTTGAGGTATTTCTAGTATTACTTGTTTTTAAGGCGTTACCCGGCAATTTCGACTATGTTCAACCTCTATAAAGTCTGGTACAACATAAAGCACAATACCGAAAAAAATATATAAAATAGGATGGTCTTTGATCTTTAATTGCTCGCGAGGACTTTTTTCCAAAATTAATAGATTTCTAGAAAAAAAATGTGCCGTGGTCATCGATTTTTCCGCAAATACTCTATAAACTTCGTAACCTGCTGACTTAGAGCTCTGAAAATTTTATGTTTAATAAATTATCAGTTACACAACAGTCCCTGACGAGGATTTTTTGTTTCACTGATTAGTATCTTTTTAAATACAAAATGCGAGGAAAAAAGAAGGTGCAGCGGGAGAGGTTTGAGATCCGTCAAGTATGGTCAAGGTTATTAGCGCATGTATAAGCCTTAAGTAACTGCCTACTGAGCCGACGGTCCCGGGTTCGATCCCCGGTCAGGGCAAATATTTGTGTGATGAACTCAATTATTTGTTCTTGGGTCTGGGTGTTATTATCTATATATGTATTTATTAAATATTATATTTATCGTCGCCTAGTACCCACAACACAAGCCTTAATTGAGCTTACTGTGGGACTAGGTCGATTTGTGTAATAATGTCCTATAATATTTATATTATATTTATTTATTATTTATTTATTTTTTGGGGGTTTGATATGTGTGTTATTTTGATGTTTGGTATGACAGGAATATTTTAGATCGTAAAATAGATTTTAAAAAAGGAAATTGATTTTTGATTGAGGACGTTAGTTGGTGTGATTATAAGTTAGATATTTTAAGCATGTTGTTATACTCATATAAAAATGACATCTTCTTCAGAAATGTATCAAAACTATTTACATTTACAAACAAACAAATAAACAACATATTTACAACTACCCTCACTCATCAACTAGGTATGTGCCCACTGGAGTGACCAGTTCCCCGAAATGGCGCTACTCGAAGTATCTCTACCCGGTGGTTATGGCGCTGATACTACATTGCTATATAAAATGCATCTTAATACAAATACATGTGAGTATTCATTTTTACCGAATTAAAAAATATATGTTGAGTCAAAATATGTGCTGTCATCAGAAGACAGTATTGAAATATATACATCTACTACATACGCTATAACAATTAGGTTAATGATTTTTTCAATCCTTGGTTAAAACTTATTCGTCGAATAATGTATAAAACTACCATTTTAAAAACGTATTCTAATTGCCCGTATTTGACAGTTTACGTGACATTTTAATATTATCGTGTAATACTTTATTGGACGGATAAATAACTAAGGATTGAAAAATCGGCTCTAAAACAAGTATAAATACTAGTAGGAAAATTCCAAAGGAAGTAAATTTAACGAAAAAATCTGAATTATCGAAATATCACGAAAAAAATGTATCTTTACAGAAACATGATCTTATGTTTTCCCAACACAGATTTAGTTCACAAAGAGATGGAATATCAAAAAACCTTAGCATTTATATTATATCATCGAAGTAATGATCGCAATCAATTAATGCTCATTTTCAAATATCGGTGAAATATCAACCGAATATACAAAAAACTAATTAGCCCTTAAAATAATTCGTGCATTAAAATGCATAACGAAACAGTTGCATTGTATTCCAACAAAGGGACAATTCGTAACAATGTCGTCAATACCACATTGTGAGCTAGCGGGAATACAGCGTGACACAGAAACAACAAATATTTTAGTGGACCACGCTCTGTGGCTTGAAAGGAAATAATGGAGATATTTTTTGATGTGTACTTGTAAAAATATGGGATACAGTGGTCGATTTAGAGACATCTTTATTATTTTCGATAAACTTTTATATCTTTCATCTAAAATTTATTCTTACTAGCTGCCCCGGCAAAAGTTGTTTTACCCTATTTGCACATTTTTCGTTATTTCATCCTTATGAACCTTTCTTTGAGCAAACACGTTAAAAATTATCCGAATTGGTCGAGTCGTTTATGAGTTTTCGCTAAACAACATTTGTTTTAATAGATTTATTTTCATTTTTCACAAATCTCATTTTAATTGATTACCCACAATTGAATTTATCTGAATATCCTCCTTATTCCTTTTCATCTATTTGACTTTCTGTCTCAATAAAAACAAAACCAATTTAATGCGTTTTTCAAAAGTCTGCTTAAAGTCTCATTAAAGCTGTAGGTATCCCCAAACATGACAATGGTTTTTAAAGTGACTGTTTATTCAGTCTACCCGAAATTTATGCTAAATCGTAACCCTGCATAAAGCTTTGCTAATGTTTAGCCCATGTTTGTCCCAATTGAAATTCAAATCTGTCCGAAGCTCGAAGTTCTTTCTCTTTTATTCTTTGCTTCTTTTTTTAAGTAAACTACTATTGAATTTAATTAAAAATCCTTACCAGTACCTACCTTCTTTATAAATGGCTGCTATTTACCTTATCATATTTGAAACATCGAATAGATTTAAATATATTGAGATGTTAAAGAAGACCATAGTATTTTGATATTCTCACGAAATCAAAGAGACTGCCCTATTTTACTCAGCAATCTTGAATTTTTGGATATTTGAAACGCGCGCATGATGAAAATGCATGTGTACTGGAAAAGCCGCAGGTCAGAAATCTAGTTCTTTAGTATCCATACTAGCCTGTCCCCACGTCTCCACTCGGAGTATATTTTTATCATAAAAATCAGTTTCGTTTGTTTTGTCATGCCAAACAAACATACCCTTCTATCACCTTCCCTTTGATTATTTCACTTTAGAGTAACTACTCCTGCTAATGAATAAAAAAAAACAAATTTGCTATAAAAACTTAAAATTCAAGTAATTAAGCATCTAGAGCGCAAGCTTTTCAGTCATGTACGTCTGAAAGCCTACAAGTCATTTGCAATGAAACAAAAGCGTAATTAGCCCAGCGGTGTCGCAGCCCTGACCCACTGACCCGATAGCCTGACGGACCCTGATGCACTCTTTCAAATGGACTAGAATATGGCATTTTGTTGATTCGTTAGCTTATATATAATTAGGGGATGGAATTTTTTATCTGGATTCTTTATATAATTTTGGATTTTTTCCATCTATGGTAAGAGGTTCGTAGGAATTTATAATTGGTAAAGAAAGCTCATTTCCTAAAGGAAGTTAATACTAGCTTCTAATCTTTCAATCAGGCTAGGAACTTTTTTCTGTCACTGGCAAATGTGTACCTGATGGTACATTTGTATAAACATAATCAACTACCCTATTTGTTCGTGACCCAAAAATTACTATTGCCATGTACCTAATATTACCTTTTACCCCCGGCTTCGCTCGCATATTCAAAGGGAATTCCTATGGGAATGAAAAAGTGTCCCTTATCTATCTAGGTATAGATCTTCCAAAATACTTCCTTACTCTAAAATCGCTCCGTTACAACGTGAAAGAAAGATAAACAAACACTTTCCCATTCATATAATTTAATGAATGATAATGAATGAATTTACTGTCACGATCGTATTCACCGAAATTCAGTTTCCGCTTTTTTTTTCATACAATTCCACATAAAAGGCCCGAAGGTCGCAAGTTTCATTTAGACTCCATATCACTATTTACGTACACTATTGAATCTCAACTAATTGCTCGATAGTGACGCACAGGACGATGTGACGTCATACTGTGTCACATTAACCTGAATAGCTTCGCGGTTTCTATTTCAGTCTAGCTTTGGAACTTTCTAGGTTGATAGAGCACTAAGTTCTATGGAGGATCTGTCTGAACTAAAATGTGGCTCGGTCTTCCAAATCAAAAGTTCCTTTATTGTGCACCACGGAAATAAGTACAAATACAAACAATCTGTTAACAAAAGAGAACAAATGGATCCTCAAATTCTTAAGATAAAACTTCCAATAGAAAGTTCTCCTAATATTTTATTTAATCTATTTTAGCATTGACAAAAGGTCATGTCTAAAAAATCAAAATCAAAACATTTTCCTAAATTCCGATATTTCGAGCAAACAAAATTTGATAGTAAACCACATCAAAACCACGCTATTTATAGGAAAATTAGCCATTCACCAGTTTATTAATTAAGATTTAAGAAACAGCGTCATACGTGCAGTGCTTGACACCGATTTCTATATGAGGGTACTCCCTCGGTACTCGTGACGTGACTCGACTGCGGTCTGCATCCTTAGAAATAGACATTCGTATGAGAAAATGTTTCTTTTTGCATTTCAGCTTTTTTTTTGTAAATTTAGTTAGTTTTTAGTGAGATGATAAAGTTGTGGCATTTTAGAAACATCTGAATTCGTAATTAATCATTGGGTGGTGCTATTTCAGTTTTAGAATTTGGCTAGAATGTTGCTCGTATGTAACAAGATAATTTTAAAGGTTAAATATCCGTTCTAAGTAGTTAGTTATAAATGTTTTTATGGAGTGCAATGTATTTCCTGACTCTTCATTTGTATCTAGAAATTTGTGTTTGATACCAATTATGTGTACTTATGCCCTATACCTATAGATGCAAAGATGACTTACTTTTTTGTCCCTCAACTATTTATTATATTACTTACCTACCCTTTTTATTTTTTTTCTATGTACATACTTTAATTAGGTACTTGTATATTTATCCTCACCAATAAATATGTCTCTATTTTATCATTTTTCTGCATTGTTGTCTATGTGTGTATTCAATAAAGGTTATTAAAAGATAAAGTAAGTAAATATCTCCAATTACCAGTGGTCCGTCGTATAGAAGTAACATCAACCAATGCACGAATCGTTCTCTACCTCGGCGCACACACACCCCCAGAGACGTCACACGAATGTTATAAAATACACGCAGTTGGACCTAAAGTTAGGACCAAACCGGCATATGCGAAAATACTGGATTATTATAGACCTGAGGTTAATGATATACAGGTAAGTGGGTTGAAAGAGGCAGGAAAGAAAGATAGAAATTGTGATGTCGTTGAGATGAATGCTAAAAACTATAATTGAAGACTAAAAGTTCATCATTTAGGCATTTAAAATTAAAATATAGTGTGTATAAAAGATATTATTTAGCTTGAAAATGAAGACCTGACTAATTAGACTGACGGTTACATAGACCGATTCTTAGATAATATTAAAATAGTTAAGTATTAATAGATAATAATTATTGCATCATCAACATCAAGTCATCTCTACGAATAATTCAATCGATTTGATACATATAATGAAATACTAATGATTACTTACGTAATACCAGTATTCATTTAATTGCTATTCATTGTTAGTTATTACTAATCCTAGTTATTAATATTTATTTCTGTCCCAGATGTATACAATACCCGAAGAATGTCCTCCACGAATCAGTCACGAAAGTAACGATTACATAACATCGGATAATATATTCAATAAAGCAAAATCCCTCAATGGAGATATCATTATTACTCACGATTTCTCCTTTGAAGATATTCCTGAAGGAATTCCTTTAGAAGACCCTCTATATGATAATCTTACAGAGAGAAAAGATGATAAAATTGATCATTCTACATCTGATACTAAACCCGTTGATTATGAAAACGAAATACTAAGTAACGAAGAAATTAAATATATTAGAAAGGATAGAAATAGGAAAATAGATAATAATGAGGTGTATGCTATAGACGACAATATAACTCAACCAGAAGAACAACAAGAGCTTAAAAAAAATAGTATTGATGCAAATGATCAAAAGATAATTGATCAACACGAAGAAAATAAACGTGACGCTCAACTTTCAGACGTAAATATAGATATAGCAAAAGAAATACTTAATAACGATACAAGTAACAATATTAACAACACAATTAAAAATACTGAAACTAAAGACAAAGAAGTTGATAATCAAGAAGGTGAGGTAGTTTTACTTAACAAAGAAAACAACAAACAAGACATAACCGTAATGTACATGGATGCAAACAAACAGACAGATTTAAAGGAAGAACAACGAGTAGCGACGGATGCGTTCCCTAACTTCCACGTGATAGACTCAGAGAAAGATCTAGAAGTACCGACTGGTGTAGAAGGGCCGGTACCATCGTATGCTCTGCCGCCTGAGAATTTCGTTTTTAACGGACGATCAGGTATTTTTTTAGTTAATTGGGGTAATTTTTTGTTTATTTGGGGTAATTTTCAGTCGGACACCTAAACTCTTTTATTATATTGAGACGATGTGTTTTTAAATATGCCCAAAACATATATATAATAGGAATCTCTTCAATTTAAATTAAAACAATGGTAACAACATTCTCAAACGATTTATCTATAATTTTGGACAGAGTAATAAACTGTATCCTAAGATATACCTACTCCTAAATCTGTAACCCTTTCATTTTTATTAGTCCTAAATATTTATAATCTTATCTACAAAACTTTTATTTCCAGGAGAACCCTTTTATCAACGGCCGGAACCGAAACTACACATAACGCCTACGAACGCATATTTTATCAATCCATATTATAATCAAAAATATTATAGCAGTAGAAATCTCTAATTTAAGCTAATAAAGACTGAAATTCATTAATATTATGGAATATTTATTTATTTATAAGAAACAGCACAGGTTGGCTGTGAATAAATGTTGCTAATCTAAAATGTGTTTTATTTTCTCGAATAATCTTTTAGAAGAATTTTTTTAGTAATATTGAGTGGCAAAATAAATAAATGTGTATGAATTTATGCACTACTGAACCGATTCGTATGAAATTTGGCACAAAGATAATAATTATACCTATATTCTGTGCTTTAGCTATGTATTAACTACCTAGTTCAATTTAATTTATTTGAACCGTTCAAGCAAAAGTTTGATTTACTAGCGCAGGTACATTAGCGCTAGGTACAATTGCATTCTACTGAATGTATCTATAGTACTAATATTATAAAGAGGAAAGGTTTGTATGTATGTATGGTTTTCACGCATAAACTACTGGACCGATTTTGATGAAATTTGGCACAGATAATCTTTAGAGTTTAGACCCTGAGAAAGAACATAGGCTACCTTTAATTGCGAAATATGTACCACGGGCGAAGCCGGGGCGGACCGCTAGTCCGGAATAAAAATAATAAAAATAACTTTTCTGTTTTTGAAGTCGGTTGTTTTTAACTTTTTAACGCAGTTATTTTTATTTAATACTTTGTGTATTTTTCAACACGAATCAAACGAGCCCAATCTCGATAAAATTGAGTCAATATATTACTGAGTTCCTATGGCCACCTTCCGATTCCATCATCAAATCAGCTCTATGTCATGATAATGTTTCATCGCTATCCAATTTACATACGTAGGTATAGGTACAAAATTTCAGCTGAATCGGTTACCGGGAGGCGGGAAGTGAATCAAATTTACTTGCTACCACAGCTTGCTACATTTCAATAATTAACAGACAAAAATGCTCATAAAATAAAAACTACTGGGCCTATCCGAATAAAATCTTATGGGACCAATTCGATACCATCCCGCATCGAACAAAAAAGAATCACGTAAATCGGTTAAGAAACCTAGGAGTAATATTGTACATACATGTATACAAAAAAAATTATACCGGCCGAATTGATAACCTCGTCGTTTTTTTTTTAAGTCGATTAAAAATGGGTCGTATCAAAATATGATAGCTAATCGGTGTCGAACATAAAAAAATATCTTTATTGTTAAAATGAACGTAGTTTAAAAAATTAAGGTCTAATATTGTAAATTAACAAAATCTGAACCCAACACGTATTTTTTACGAAAATAAACTAGATAATATACTAAATTCAACAAACGAAAGAGTATTCAATGCCTGTCTTCATGTTTATATTTTGAACGACTCACAAGTTATTACCATGCAAAAACAAATGCAATTTAAAAAGCACTTCTGATAATATCAACAGAGACAAACCTGATGGGCGCAAGAAAAAGTGGTTCCATTTAAACTTCAAGTTACATTTCTGAAACATTCTTGATATGACCCTGTAGGTACTTATATTATACAAGCAGCTTATTCCGACTCCGCCCGGGATAAAATAAAATAGGCTTATACCACAGTATTACAATAATAAATATTGTAATGCGTATAATAAATATTGTAATACTGTGGTATAAGCGTATAATGTGCTTATACTGTGTCACTCAGTAAAATATAGCTTTCAACTTCCTCAATCGGTCCAGCAGTTTCGGAGCTTATTCATTTCAAACAAACAAACACAAATATTTCCTTTATAATATTAGTGTAGATGATAATAAATTATATAATACGAAAGAGAACAAATTGATATAAAATTTAAATGGGTTGATGTCCGGTGGACGTGTAGAGCGACGCATGAGTCATTCGCAATGGGATTGAATCACGCGATGCATCGAGCATCGAATGACCAAATTATAAGCCGATCGAATTTATATCCATTACTTATTTTATAGTCTATGGTTAATGGTTAATAGGCTACGCTATCATAGTTCATATGCCTACTTTTTTAGAAAGAAATTGATGGCTCATTTGTATTGAATAATTAAAAACCACTGTATTTCATAGCTTAGCTGAAAAATTCTGTGTTGAGGAGTATAAGTTTTCGATCCTGATTATAGAGTTACTAATGATTACATTAAAATTAATATTTATGAGCAATTAAAGGTACCATGACCTAGAATCAATCTGTAGGTAATTTTAGAAGAGGTTTTTATTGAACTGAATGCTAACAGGAAAATCAGTAAAAAGTCAATATATCACAGGAAATGCTTCCTTCTATTGTATAAAATGAGTTTGTTGTTAAATATTATTACTCAATATAAAACTCAAACTTTAAACCAGTGTTCATTAGATTCATAATCTTATCAAATTTCTAGCAATTTGTGTTTATGAAATCACTGAAAATTTCAGAAGAAATAAAACCAAAGTGTTAGCAACATTTTAATATATATTTTTATTCAAATGAATTAAATCATACGTTACAGAATACTTGAATTTAATGTACGTTTTTTAAATTATAATAATTATAAAATAATTCTTACTGGAGTTATATTGTTACATATAAAAAAATGCTTTCGATCACTCTCAATGACATAATTTATGGACAACTAAATTTGACCCACAGCATCATTTGAGCAACTGTTGTAGGCTTCAATTTCCAAGACAATATATTGTGCTCTCTGCCCATAAACTCGCACTAAAGCTACATGGACAATTAAATTAACTATAATTAAATGCACCATTAGAAATCTTTCCATGTTTAGCTGACAGCGCACATATATTATGCAAGCAATATTTAAAACTAATATACAAATAATACTGTCTTTTAGATGGATGGAATTTAAAAATTTGATGCAATGAATAAAATGCTATTTGGAGTTATCTCTTGGTAATTGACATGATTTGAAAGGAATATATATTGCTTACACAACATCCACCTGCTGTAAACGGAAACAACTGAATTTGATTGAATTTAAGGCTGTGCTATGGACCTACATACTCTAAGGTCCTAATTACATTTACAATGTTCTATAATCTCTGCTATTATACTCAGACAACGTGATTGTCATGGACACTATCGGGAACACCACTTCCAAGCGGGCAATAATTTATGTAATAATCAATATCCTTCCATAATGAGAGTAACAAAATGCGATAAAATTTAACAGTTTACAATAGCGATTTCTCTATATACTCATAGATAAATATGCGCCGGGGCCGCGTCCCTCGGTGCCAGTAAACATTTGAACAAGACTTTTCTTATGTGAATATGTACAGAGGCATGGAGCACGCTGCAGCTCATAGTGCAGCGGCGGGACATCATTGGCTCTTGAGCTCCTTACCGATCGTGTAGGAGACCAGGCGCGCCCAGTCGATCTTGCTGCGCGTCACGGGCAGCTGCCGCCGCAGCGCCTTGAACGTCGTGTCGCTCATCGTCTTGTAGTTGTCTGATATCGCGGTCTGGTACGCGTTCTCCGCGTCGCACACCAGTTTCACAAACTCTTTCGCCGTGGCCACCTCGCCCGTCGCGATCAGCGGCGCGCGGACTTCCTTAGAACTAACCAGTTGTACGTTTCCATCCTCGTAATAATGCACTTGTACTCGCAGCATGCCCCGCAGCTCTGCGGCGCCGCTGCCGACCGTCAGCGACCAGACGGAACGCCACCGGCCGTTCCAATAGTTCTTCGGCTGAAATTGATGGTCTTCGATACACGCCACGAGGGATACGGCACCGGATTCCATCGCCCGGCCGACCACTAAACTGGCCCCGTGTTTGTAGTGCTCGGCCACATAATTAGTCAGCTCCACGTCCAACGCGGCCCGCCAGGGCTCCGCCACTCTATCGGGTTCGTAAGGTTCATATTCGGAGGCTTCCTTACGTAGATGGTCGTATTTAAAAGAGTGTTTTGAACGTGGGTCGAAAAATCTGCCTCCACCGAGCTCATTATGGTCTGTAATTAGCGTATGGAGCTCGGAGCCTTCAAGACGCACGGGTGTGAGCTGATCCTTGTTGTATTGCGCGAAAGCTCCGCTAGCACCCTCTTTAAGTAAATTATCGTTGTTCAAAAGTACTCTCACATCATTAAACACTTCATTAAATTCACCTGGGGGTGAATGTAGAATAAAATCTGAAACAATTCTAACTTTTTCCTGATCACTAATCACTTCGTCACCGTCCGCCGCCATTTTTGATTTTGATACTTTTGACACTATTGCAGATAATAAAAAAAGCTCGACACAGCTATGACAGCACTGTCATATTATTTGACAGTACGGTACAGATAAAAATAGTTTGGAAAATTCAAAAGTGCACGCCTCATAATTTTTTTTTAATAATTATTTTTGTTTATTTCTCGGAGCAATTAACAAGCCTGGAGAAGTAACAATTAATTGAACGTTTCTTATATAGTGGCTCTCTTTTATTCAATACCCTAATTAATGCGATAGAAAGAGACAACACACTGTTATCGGCTTGGCATTCAAATCCACATGTAGCCAAGTGTAGCCACTTTTTGTTCTAAAAAGGTAGTGCTTGCCACTTTATCGAGTACTAAAATATCGATAAATAAAAAAATTAAGTTATAAAATTGCTTGAAGATAATTTAAGATTCTTTTAATTTTGAATTATGGATAGGTAATTCCAAATTTTAAGATTCGTTTAATTTGGAATAATTCATTTACGATGCGTATTGACTGCCTTGCATTGTATGGTAGTGGTATTTATAAAAAAATATTATTAGGTATTTCGGTTTAGGTTGTTTTTTATGGTTTCGTAAAAAGGTACGTATTTTTTCCTGTTTTCATAGATCAATTCATAGAATTATACGGAACCCTTCGTGCGCGATTCTGACTTCCACCTGGTTGATCTTTTTACAAATCAATAATCGTATCCTACTAATATTATAAAAGCAAAAATATATAAGAATGGACATTTGATATTCTTTCACGAAAAAACTACTGAATGAGTTTTTATGGAACTTTACAATTATACATATTATAGATTAAACATCAGAATAACATATAGGCTTCAATTTACCGCGGGAAAATAACTCATTCCCACAGGAAAAAATTGGTAAAAGTTTAAAATAAATTGCTTCAAATAAAACAAATAAAATTTAATTTTTTTTTACAACATTTTATTTCGATACTTAATTAACAAATTACAATATTTATTATTTAAAATAGATGCCACCTTAAACTTGTGGCACAGCATCTCTGCAAAGCACTGTACTTTTCTTCCCGTCTGATTCGAAATGATTTGAACAAGGCCGAGAATGTTTTGAAGGCTTCCAATTTTCCCTGCGCTATAGCTTTAACCCAAACATCTTTTAATTTTTCTCAAGCCAGAAACCTGCAAATAACAATAAAACCCATACTTAAATACATTTTTTTTTCTCCTAACCTAAAGCAGTCATTATCAATGAAGTACTTCGTACCTACTCAAGTATCGATAATTGCACAACACTATGGAAGTTATATTTTGCATTTTTTCTAAAAACTAAGCTGATTATGATTTCATTTCAATGATTACGGTTAGATAATACATAGATGATTATGAAAATAACGTAAATTAACTTATTTATAATACAATTAACAAAAAAATTGATCAAAACACTAACCTGTGAAAAGACAAATTCCAATCTTCATCCGATTTTCCAGTACTACGGCTTTTACAGCCGTGAACAACACAAGCCATGTAATCTTTAGTAAATTATCTTTTCAAAAAATAACATATGAAACTAGAAAACACGTTTTTCACTTCAAAAACAATAATTAAAATCACCATGCGTTAGTGACCAGACTGGTCACTAAAACAAATTGAAATGGCTACATGTCATTTCAAACTGTCGAACTGACATATATCTGTCCTCTTTTTTCGCATGACATTTTGCCATAAGCCAAAAAGGCCAAACTAGTGCTTTATTGTTCAATTAATTGTTACTTCTCCAGGCTTGATAATTGGTCCGAGGTTTATTTAATAACAATTAAACCACATCGAATCAGACCCTGAAAAATGAAAGGGTTCTATTCCTGAGCATACTCAAGCGTAAGAGAAAAAAAAAGACTCGATTAGTAAAGTATTTCGGTCGCTATCGTGTTAACAAGAAAAAGGATCCGCACATACAGACACACGGACGTCCAAGACAGAACTTTTTTAAACTGTTTTTTAACTAGTTTAAATAACAAAAATGACATCAAAAATATCATGAACGTTAAAAATAGTGTTTTTTCTTAATATGTGTGTGTATGTATTATCTTACAAGTGCAATGTATGATACATAAAGACATTTTAAGTTTGAAAAATCAGATGTTTTGCGCAAAGTGACAGTAGTACCCACCTCAACGCTTCGCTTATGAGGCGTGCAATAGGATACGTACGGGCTACGGCGTACCTAGATTGTTAGAGACGGTATCATATTAGGTTTAGGTTTCAAATTCAAATACTGGGTAGGAATGAAAACATTAACTACCGTTTTTTCAATTTATTTATAGCTTGAACTTATTTTAAGTCTTTTTTCAAATCTAAACATATTTTGACCCTGTCGGTGAATCTCCGGTTTTTAAACTTACATATTTTCTCAATTGCCGTATGCCAGTTTACTTTTTCATCTATTCTAGATTTCATTACCAATTTAATAAAGATTTTGTCAACATTACAAAACACGAAGTGACAGTAGTACCCACGGCCCACCTCAACGCTTCGCTTATGAGGCGTGCAATTATTCGAGATAATAATATAGAAATGTTCATCTACTAGTATAGAAATACATATTAAAGTACACATACAATAAACATATCGTGCTACATTCAATCAAACTAGAAGATAACTAGAAGATTTTGAAATATAATATAATATCTTATTTATGGATGAATTTCGGCCGTTTTTTCATCATTTGGATAATATTCAACACAACAGTCTAATCATCCTTAATCATCAATCTGTGGAGATGTGTGTGAAACATTTTTATTTTATTATTGAAAATGAAATTCATACATTTTTAATATTATTTTTTATCTTTATATTTGTAGAGTCTGTAAAATGATCTAACCAACAGTCAATGTCAGTTGTCAAAACTAATGTCATTTTTACAAAATCAAATGTAGCCCTGGTTGTGTAACTCTGAAGACCGATTAAAATTTAATATTTCGGCGTTATAATATATTAACAATGTCTACAATGTCTTCGTTGTTGACATATAAATATTACGACACTCCTGAGGGGCAGGACATTTTTAAGAAAACAATTGCAACATCCAAAAATGCTGTCTTAGCTAGTATCCCACTAGCTACGTTTGACGTGCTGTTGTATTCTCATCCCAAGGGCTTCTTCAACACGGCTTTACGTTATGGATCCTACTTCGGCACAGCCGTAGGGATGGCAACGGCTTTTACCCTTACTACCAATATTGCCCAGAACGTTCGAGGTATACTTAAATTTCTTGTAAACTTCCCACACCATTCATTCAATTCTATCCAATTTATACATATTTACATTTTGGTTTCACCTTAATTCAATCAGTCATGTGCTTTTTGTTCTGCAGCAACTACTCCTTGATCCTTATTTCCACATATTCCTTCCATATTTCGACATGGTAAGGAAAATAAGGATCAAGGAGTAGTTTTATTATCAAGTTTATATCTAACAGGAGAATAAACCGAATGATAGCCTATTGCTTAGTATTGCAGTTCACTTCACTAATTCTTAAGCAATTTACCTACTAGCATCAGCATCACAAATGTTTGATTCTATTAAAATATGGAAAAAAAATCATATTCAAAAGGCTAACATTAATAATGTTAGCCTTTTGAATATGATAATAAAAATGAAAAAATCATCTAAGTTCTTAATTCTTATCTGAAACATAAATAAATTTTATTTTATTTGGTCAGTTAAGAACATAATTAAAAATGTGTCAATTTTTATCATCTCATCACCCAATCATGACAACCTAAAAATTATATCTATAAATTTTCAGGCAAAAACGACAGATTAAACTACTTCATGGGTGGCGCAGCAGCTGGTATGGTGTTCTCAGCATTGCGCAAAATACCTCTGTTAACTTTACCGATGAGCATAGTCCTGGGATGTGCAGCGGTAGCAAAGAAAGAGGGTATTGATGAAGGCCACATTTTCTTCCCTAAAATTCAGATGGCAACCAAAAACGCCTGGTCAGCAAGGAACGATTGGTCTATCGCCAAGGATATTGAAGAATTGAAAACATGGACAACTGGTAATGTGTTATAGTATAATAATGTGAGATTTTAATGTGTTTGTTTATTAGAAATGAATCAAAAACTACTGGACTGATTTGTAAAATAAGTTCCCCAGTAGAAAGCTACATTATTTCTTAATTCTTAGTAAAGCTTAATTTATTTTCTTTTTATATTGGGTGAGAGAAATAACTTGAAACAAACTCTTACTGTGTTATATTTTCACACTAATAATATTATAAAGCTGAAGAGTTGGTTTATTTGTTTGAACACGGTAATCTCAGGAACTAATGGTCTGATTTGAAAAATTATTTCAGTGTTAGATAGTCCATTTATCGAGGAGTGCTATAGGCTATATATCATCATGCTAAGACCAACAGGAGCGGAGCACTGCGGGTAAAACCGCAGGCACAGCTAGTAAAAGAATAAAAATTGAAAATGTTTAGTGGAATGCGTAGTGTGATATAATTCAATAAGTACTTGTTTGTAACAATGTACAGTGTATATTGTTAAATTTTGCTTTGTTTTTGCCTAACCATTAGCATAATATAAATAGAATATGAAATATTATGCGCAATTTCTGAGATAAACATTTTAATCATCACAATAGATGGCGCGCGGTGTATCCCTTAGACACATAAAATTAAAAGAATAGAATAAATTCGATTGTCCTGGCGGGTCACGGGTGGCTGAGTTGGTCAGGCATCCGGCCCTGGATTGGGGTGAAAAATTCGATCACGAGTCGAGAGGCGGGACTCGTGATCGAATTTTTTATATTCTTTATAAATTTATATACATTTAAAGCATATCATCTAAACACCAAATCTAATGCATATCACACCAACTACTTAAAATATCTTAATTTCTTTACAAATTAATTGATGCTCCTACTATGTTTTTTTATTTTTAAAATCAAGTTAATAGAGAAATTCTCTGAAATCTCTTGAAAATTACATTTTTCATTAAATATTTTTAAATCATTCTTTTTCTTTCCAGGTTCCAACTAGATTTCGCGTGAAAGAAAATTGAAATGGAAGTAGTGTAAATAAAAATCAATATTATTTAAGAGTAATAAATCATAATTACTAAATGTAGTACTTTTATTTAGCCCTCGCTCCCTCTGTCAAGATACAAAAGTTTCATGTTTACAGTTAGGAACTTGGAACAAAATATCTTCACAACAAATATTAAACAGTAAACAGTAGTAAAAGTAACAACAATTATGTATTATAAACAATCATTACCTACAATATGTATATTTTTAAGAAGTAAATGGCTAAGTAGGTATAATAAATGTGTAACAACACAGCCCGGGGAAACTACCATAGTTTTATTTCCCAACTTGCATGATAAATTCCGAAACATAATACAAAACAGCCCATTGTATCTTGAATTATAACGACTATGTAGTGATTCAGAACCGCAATGGCATGAGAACTACTATCGTCAAGACAAGCGCATACATATGGGAATGTGAAAAGCGCCCCTGCCGTGCGAAAAAGAAACTACATATTTTTATATGTACTAACTAGCGGTCCGACCGGCTTCGCCCGTGGTACATATTTACGTTTTCTCTACATAAAAACCATCCTCGTACTTCAAGGAATATAATAGAAAAGAATTATCGAAATCGGTTCAGCCGTTCACACGTGATGCCATGACAACGCGAAACGGGTGCAGACCCGCCGCCTTTTTATAGCTCCCGCCGCGAAGCGCGTCGAACGCGGCAACTGATACACAAAAATAATCCTTATGGCTGCATGATTCTGTATTCACGCGCGATGACTTATAGCGTATTTCATGTATAACTTTGGTGTTTCTACACCGATTTACATGATTCTTTTACTATAACCTGCCCAGGAGTATGAAGAATAATTGTGTCAAATTTGGTTAAAATCCGTCCTGTAGTTTTTGTTTCTATAACGAATATACAGACAGACAGACAAAAATTTTACTGATTGCATTTTTGGCATCAGTAGCGATCCCTTATCACCCCTTCATAGTTTTTTTTTAAATATATTTCATGTACAGAATTGGCCTCTCTACAGATTTATTATAAGTATAGATGACGTCATGCTCTCGATGTTGATACCAATCCGATACGAATACTTTGACATGACTTTGACGATAGTTTTCGTGCTTGTGATTATACATATATACCTACATACAAATGTAGTGATACAAATCTTAAATAGCTTCGTACATAACCTTAGAACATAATATTATAATGCTTTTAGCTTTAGCCTTTAAGTACATCACACATGGGCCAACACTTCGTAATACATAAATATGAAAGAAAGAAAAATATAACACCTTCCTTAGCCGCTCATATGCTTGAGAAAAAAAAAATGACCCCTTACTTAGCTACGCGCAACCACAGTTGCAAAAACACGATCGAGAATCTTGTTTCGCGCAACTGTGGTTGCAAAGCGACTTTCTTATTTCAATTGATTATAAACTCTATTTCATACTCTCAGAGTCTAATTTTTACGTATTTAAACCAAAGACAACTAATTGATTCGTCTATTTCTCCCCAGTACTACAGGTAAATTAGCTTGGAGAAATTTTTGCATATGTAGTGGTGTGTATATTACTCAGATCTTAGAGCGCGTTTCCACTATATCGTTCTGGCCTATACAAAAATGTTTCGATATCCTAACATTACTATTTAACTTTATACTTATTCCTAGCAACACTTTTGTTTTCAATAAAAACAAGTTTTTATTTGAAAGAAAATGGTTTTGACTTTATAAAAAAAAATATATCATTCAATTTTACGTCCTTGAGCAAACGACAAGGCGACTACCGTGAAACAATAAAATATCGTGTCCATAATAATTTGTTTCATAATTAATATTTGACCATAATAATTACGAAACAAAACAAATAAATAAATCGTCACTTGATAGTGGAAAGTGGAAACACGCACAAAACCAGAATAAACCAGTTTACGCTGTCCGCAGGTGCCACGTGCAGTCGTTTGGTAGCGTTAGAACATAAAGCACATTTCATTCAAAAATTATAATTATTATGTACGTAGTTTAATTGATAAATTTTGTATTTGTTGATTGTTGTTATTATTTGTTATTATTGTTATAATATTTGTTGAAGTGAATTACATGTCCCGCAGCCGGAGGCCCCAAATGAAAACTCAGATGTACTTAAAAACTACATTTAATAGCTAAAATGAGACTTTTACACCCATGTCTGCACGATGCAGACCGGAGTTAAAGAATGAATTTATACAGTTTAATAATTATAAAGACGTAAGCTTGGATGCTATAAGGGAAATCGCATCCACATTCTATTCCCGTGCGAACGGCGTATTCAGCAGTTTTGTATGAAGGCAGGGCCATAACTAGTGTTTAATTTGTGTGTAAGTGTTGTAACTTTATATTGTTAATTCAATATGGCTCCAGTGTTAAAACATGGTCGAGGCAAGCCTTTGACTTCTCAAACTAAAGAATTAAACTTTAAATGTCGTTTCTTTTTCAGGTTAGTAAATTTTTCATTTTAGTAACATTGTTAATGTAAAAGTTATATGTATGTTAAATGTGCAAATATTAAAATAAAGTCTCATCTTTTTCAGAGGAGAAACACATATAGTTTAATTTAAAATCCCTTATATATACAGGGTTACTTGTAAAACACCGGCAACCTCGCAGGAGAAGATAGCTAACATCATAAGTAACAACATTTCGACTTTTGATAATTTGTTAGATTTTATTTTCATACAAAAATAAATATTCATTTAATTTTCCGTCTGAATATTATAAACTCTACGCCTCCCAAAAATTACGTAAACAAAAAGCGAACGAGAGGGGGAAGGGGGCGTCGCGTCGTCCATCCGATAATTAATAGAACATAGACTTACAAATGTAAGGAGAGTACAATAAAAGTTTAAAAAATCATTTAAAAATAATTTATTGCGTTATGCCAAAAGTCGTAGAACAAATGTTGTTATTTATGATGTTAGCTATCTTGTCCTGCGAGGTTGCTGGTGTTTTACAAGTAACCCTGTATAAAATAAAAACTAAAAATAAAATGTTGTTTTATTTTATTTGCTGACCATACACTACTACAAACGCAAAAATTTCTCCAAGCTAATTTACCTGTACCAACCTTTCAAACAGAATTTTGGGAATATCTTAGTTTGTATCTTACGTGTCTTACAAGGAAGTGTTAAAATATGCCGTAATTGTTGTATTTTATTGATTTCTACTCGTGTTTACTTACCAGATTATTCTCTAACATGTGTTTTATTGTTATAAAGTAATATTTTAGTGACCGTTGTAATAAATATGTAATAAAGACGACTTTAAAAGTTAGTAGACTTTAGACGATTTCATAACTTTTTAAGGTATACGGTAATCATATATTGTAAAAATAACACAGTTTTGTATAGTATTATTACAATAGCAATCGATTACAGTCAATATATTTGAAGTACTCCTCTCGCGGCAGTCATAAATTAAGTTTTAATAGCGGTGCGTCGAACGCGCGGCGCACGTTCCAGAGCACTAGCAAAGTAGGCTACCTTTATTTTTTTTGCAAGCTATTTAGCGTATTTTATTTTTGCAACTGTAGTTGCGCAAAGCATATGAGCGGTTATAATCACTTGTTGATGAAAATGAAAGTTGAAAACTAAGAAAATTCGTAAAGTATCTTTTGATTTTAACTAATAAATATCTTTACTAATAATATAGTATCGCTAAAATAGTGCTATTTTATGGTATGATGTTTGGGTAAGTTGGGAGGCCAAAGAAATACTTTATACCGCCATGCCATGAACATCTCATTCCCTTGGGAAGATCTATTTATGTTGCGCATTTGAAATTTATAAATTCCGATAGATGGCGCTGCATAAAAAATTGTGCACATTTAGTAATCTTATATATAAAAATGAATCGCAAAATGTGTTGGTAAGCGCATAACTCGAGAACGGCTGAACCGATTTCGATAATTCTTTTTTTATTATATTTCTTGAAGTACGAGGATGGTTTTTATGTAGAGAAAACGTAAATATGTACCACGGGCGAAGCCGGGGCGGACCGCTAGTTAATAATATAAACAGATTAAATGTGTTTCCATTAATTTTTTTTTACATTTGTATAAAAGAAAATGTCTCTATTGACTATTTTTTCAATAAGTATTTAATATTTACACTAAAATATGGTAGTATCTGGTTACGTGTAATAAGTGACGAATCATTGAAGTTTCGGAGGCAGGCGGACTTATAATATTTAACATTGTATGTTTTACCATATGGTAATGGTACGTGTAAAAAAAGAACATCAGGATAATAAATAAAACGAGGCATAATTTCAATCATTTATTGTTACAACTATCAAATCAACAAAACTCCACAAGCAATCTACATTAAAATGCTAACTTAGTAAATTAGTTATAATATGTATCAACTGTGCAAATAAAAATAAATTTCTCTATAAATAAATATATTTGAAAAGGAATGTTAGAGTGTAATAAAATGTCCTCCCTTTTCATTTAAATAGACGAGATGGCGAGCTCAAAAATAGATTGTATTGCAAATAATTCATTAAAAACACGCAACTTGATATTTATTTTAAAACGTCAATAATTTATAATCTGTAAAGCATAAAAAGCAGTGACCACAGACAACAAAAACCGCATAAATGCAAACAATTTCATACAACACGCCGGTGCATACAACTGTATAATTAAATATTAAATAACAATTTAATCAATAAATAATTCGATTCTAGATGTAAATTACGAAACAAACAAAAAGGGTCAATTGAAGTACAATATAGATACAAAACTAATGTTTAAAATTTGGCAATTTATTTTCGTATATTCGCGAAAATCAAATACATTTACGCGAAAATTAATACAATAAATTCAAAATATACTGTATAATGGTTGTAAAATTTTACCAAATAAAATTATGATACGCTTTAAGAAAATTTGGCACATAAATACGAACACCAATCGTTTACAAAATTACAAATGTATCATTGAAAAATATTCTACAATATAATACTTTTGCATGAACCAAAGATATTTAAAAGTGAGCAGAGCCTAAGAAAGAAAGTTTAGCAAATTTCAGCCCCTTTTTCGTATTATTTAATAAATATCTTTGGAACAAAAACAAACTAGTAACACATAAAATTAATAATTCACAGATCTCTTTAAAATGAACCATAGACGATAGACGAATGATACAGATAAAAAATATCCACAATTAATACTTAATGTGCTAAGGACGAAAAATACTCGAATTTGTTTAAAATGCTTTATTAAATTATTATAATATCTACGAAGAAATGTGTTAAAATAGGTTTAGATTGAAAATTGTATGAAATCTACTTAAGGGTCCTTAGCACGTCTAATACTATCGATTATCACTTTAAACCTGTCTTGTTCCCGCCTAACTCTATTTCTTCTTCCTCTTCTTCCAACTCTTCTATCTCTTCCTCTTCTTCTTCTATCTCTTCTTCGATTTCATCTTCGGAGAGATCGTCGTCCTTCTGTAAAAGTGGGTTAAATTATTGTCAATAAAATTGATTTTATATGCTGATATGATGAACTCTTTAAATAAAATGTCAACTTTTTATATTGCCAGTAGTCGTTTTAATAATTTGAATCAAAATTTGAAGAATTTGTTGCTTTGTCCTGAGAAATTCAATTTTTCGACAATTAATCGATGACCAGGATATATTTTAAACTTTGCAACATCATATTTTTGCTGCTTTTTTCATTCATAAAATACGCAACTACATAATATATTGAAATTAATAGTTTTAATATAAGTAAGAGAAATCATACCCCGGCTGCTGGTTGTGTCATGGCACTCGCTGTCGTATACTCGGTTATTGTAGATTCTGAAACATTTCAATTATATTCAATCCTTATTTTAATCTATTTATACTAATATTATAATGTGAATGTGTGTTTGCTTGACCTTCTTTCACATTAAAATGCAATTTTATGATATTTATTTTTATGTATGTGTGAACTAGAAAGTAATTTAGGATACTTTTTTACCGCAGTGAAACATCTCATTCCCATGGGATTTTTCTACTTAAAAGTTCAAAGGTTCAAAGCTAGTAAAGACATACATTATGATTTTTAACCGACTTCAAAAAAAGGAGGAGGTTATCAATTCGGCCGGTATGTTTTTTTTTTTTTATGTATGTACACCGATTACTCCGAGGTTTCTGAACCGATTTACGTGATTCTTTTTTTGTTCGATGCGGGATGGTGTCGAATTGGTCCCATAAAAATTTTATTCGGATAGGCCCAGTAGTTTTTATTTTATGAGCATTTTTGTCTGTATTTGTAAATGTTGCAAGTGCAAGTTTGAAGTCGGTTGTTTTTAACGCAGTTATTGACTTGTTAAAAAGTAGAGTGATTTTTTATTACTGGAAATCTTACCTAGGACATCTCTCTTACCGCTTGCTGGCCGCATTAAAACATTCAGAGATATAATATGTTACCAAAAATAAATGCAGTACAATTTAAATTCAATAGACATCCGTCTTATGGCAATATTTTTCTATATAACAAAAGAACAAATAATTCATACTAATGTTATTACCTGGATCTCGTTCAGGCGAGTCTCGCGGCGCATCTTGTATCAGAGACAGCGTCATCTTACCGCTCACCACCAACTGAAATAATAAAATAAGTACCTAGTTCATATTACGTAAATCTTAATATATATAAATCTCGTGTCACAATGTTTGTCCTCAATGGACTCCTAAACCACTTAACCGATTATAATAAAATTCGCACACCATGTGCAGTTCGATCCAACTTGAGAGATAGGATAGTTTAAACATGTAGGTACCACGGGCGAAGCCGAGGCGGACCACTAGTTATTAATATGATGAAATCTTGTGCATTTCGATGATCGATTATTCGATTTTTCGATTGGTAAGTTGGCTTAGCCTTTCACACCAATTTCTTTTATTAATATTTTTAAAACTGTATTTGTTATAGTTTTTTAACAATAAATTCAATTTCTTAAAAAAATAGAGACAAGAAAACATTGAAATTTATGTTTAGATATGGGAATGGAACAAAAATTATCAATTTTTTTTGAAAATTATCTACACATCCAACAATATATCTGTTTACATAGTTAATAAATAAATAAATACCGGCGCATTCTTGGTGGGTTTCTGCACATCAGCGCTATCCTGGAAGTCGGCGACGAGCACGCGGGACTGCTGCGGGATCTCCGTCTCTAGGAATATCGACTTCACGTCCTCTGCTTTATGCTGGAATTTATGGTCATTATATCAGAAAATATAGAATTGTATTATGTAGTAATGTTGGTGTAAGTCAAAATGGCCTGTTTTAAGGTGGATTTAATTTATACTAATATTATAAAGCTGAAGAGTTTGTTTGTTTGTTAGAACGCGCTAATCTCGGGAACTACTGGTCCGATTTAAAAAATTCTTTCGGTGTTAGATAGCTCATTTATCGAGGAAGGCTATAGGCTATATATCATCACGCTACGACCAACAGGAGAGGAGCCACGGGGGTGAAACCGCGCGGAGCGGCTAGTGATAAATATATTAGAAACTAGCTGCCCCAGCAGACGTTGTTCTGCCCTATTGGCCCTATTTCGCGTTTTCTCTCCATAAGAATCTGCCAGTGTATTAACAAAAACGTTGAAAAAATTGCCGAATTGGTCGAGCCGTTCTTGAATTTAACATATTTGCACTAAATAATGTTACTGTTAACAAATGATAATATAAATATTATAATAAGATGATAAGTAACCAATAGTAGGTCATAAGTAAATTGTGGTAAGATGTAACAAGTTGTGAATAACTGATTAACTTATACAAGAAATCTTGTTATCTACTTTTATTAACAAACATTAAGGGCAGATAATTCATTAGGACCTTTTCCAATTTGACCAGTATGATTAGCCGGATAGTGTGTAAATGATAAAACGTAAAGAGGAGGCTCCCTAACATAATTTCTGTCACTGAGAGACCGGTTAGACCGCTACGGTGCTAGACGCTAACACAGCCGTAATAAAGTTGAATATCGCGTGCGCTCTTTGATCGCGTTCGAGCTCGAAACTAAATCTCGCAAGTCTCAATTCTTATTTCGTTTATAACTAAAGTAATAATTGATCTAGAGAAAAAATATCTTGGGATTGGATAGTAAACTATATTTTCTTACTATTAACATTTATTTTAGACATAAAGTCCAAGTAAATCTTTAAAAAAATGTAATAATCTTTAAAAAAGGCATAATTTTTGAATAAAAAACGAATCGAGCGAAAATGTTACAATTACATAACTGTCTTGTACATGGAAAGAAAAAGACCCAATAAATCATATACTAAAGTTCCATTTTGATTGTATGTTTTGTTTCAGAATATTAATGCAAATTCACATAAAATTTAGGGAGCCTCCTCTTAATAAGCATTGTTTATTGGTAAGTAATATATGGTAAGTGTATCATACATATGTAGTGTCTAATATCAAATCTCACCGCAGGTTGAGCAGGCGGGTGGCTCGCGAGCGGCGGCCGCGCGGGCATCGTGCTGCCATCCGCCGGGTGCGCTGTTACCTCCATACCCATTATCTGTTAAATTATAATTGTATTTATTGACGTGACAACGTCTTATAATTCGATAAAGCCGTCTGCACGCACGAAAAAACATGACTCATGCGGCGTTACCTCGCTCTGAGGCGTTCCATGTAAGGCTTGAAGTGCAAGCGAGAGCGCGGAACGAGCGACAAAGAAGCACAATCGGACGTTGTCACGTTCAACTATCGTCAGTAAACCGACTTTACAGACAACCAATTTTTTTTAATGTGTGTGTTCAAGGAAAATAAATTATTATAAAAATAAGCTTAGGAGAATCGGTGAACCTTAATTTAGCTGTAAACTAATATGAAACTGAAGATAATATATTTCCGGAGAATTTACAAAAAAGATATTAGCAGTTGTAGACCAATGAATATGAATTCCACATATTTTTTGTTTTACTCTCTATGTTTGTTTAAAGAAACTCATATGTTATCATTTACATTAGAAAAAAATAACATAAAAGTGTACTTACCTTAACACTAGAGTTCTCATTATCAATTGTTTCTGCAGGAGAATCTTCTTTCAGCGCCTCAGCCAACAGCTCCGGTGTTGTTGGACCATCTTTCGTCGCAACGTCTCTCTCTTCCTTTAGAAATTCTTCTGTTTTTACTATTGCATCTTGTTTTATATCTATGCTTTCTGGCTTTTTGGGCGTAATTTCTTCAACCGGCTTTGATTCTTTAGGTTCGTCATTTTCTTTGATCACTGCTTCTTTAGCTTTTACTGGTTTGTCTTCTTTATCTGAAATATCATCTAATTCTTCTTCAGATGTTACTGGTGTAGGTTCTTTTGTAAATTCTTTGTCTGCGTCATCTGTTTCAAAATCAGAGTCATCTTTAATAACTAATGATTTATGCTCTGGTGAGGAACGTGTTTTTGGTAGTGAAGTTTCGTTCGATTCTAAGTTATCTTTCATTGAGATTTCCTCCGTAGAAACGTCTTTTGGTTCCAAAATAGATTCCTGTTCTAAGGATGTTTCTTTTTGGATTGGCAAAGATGTATTAGGATCTGGAGTTAATTCTTTTTCAATAGATGCTTCTTTAGATTCAGATTCCTTTTGTTTTACTAAAGGTGCATCAGAGGACAATTCTTTTTCTTCACTAGGTTCTTTTGGCTCAACAGAGGTTTCTTTTTCGATAGATTCTAACTCTTTTGATTCTGTAGGTAGTTCAATATGTTCTATGGGTGATTCAGATGAATCATGCTCTATGGATGCCTCTTTAAGTATCAAAGAGTAATTTTCTGTTAACAAGGGTTGTGGAGAATCTCCATGCTTATTAATTAATCCATCTTGTTCTATTGAGGATTCTTTTTGTTGTAAAGTACTTTCAGAATCAGTTTTGTCATCTACACATGCATCTGATGACAACTGATCCTGTAAATTGGATGTTAGTTTTGATGGAATATCTTCTTGCTCAATAGAAGATTCCTTTGGTTTTGACAAAGGTTCTTTATTTTCTATGGACGATGGAGATGGAGGTTGCGCTTGATCGTCAGATAACTGTTCTTTTTCTAACGAGGACTCTTTTTGAATGAATTGTGATGAGATTTCATCTCCATTGTGTTCTTTAAGTTCAGTGGAAGACTCCTCTTGCTCTTTAGAAGATTGTGTTTGTTCTAACTGAGAAAGGTTAATGTCCGTTGTGTCTTGTGGTTTTTGTGTATCGCTTTGTATTTCAACGTTATTTGATTGAGTAGATTCTTTTGTTTGAACTGTTTCTTCGTGAATAGGTGTTAGTTCTGTCTGTTTTGTATGATCATGCACATTATGAATTGACTCTTTATCGTCAGGTAATTCATTTTCAGAGGATGATTCCTTACGTTCAGACAAATTTTCCTTAGATTTCGCCAATTCTGCGTTTGGCTTTGGCTCCTGGTACTCACTAGTCACGATTTGAACTGGACCAGAGTTAACTAATATTGTTCCATTTGTGTACGGACGGGTGTGATTATCTTGGGATTCCTGGAATTGAGTAATGTAATTTTAATAAAAATTATAATTAGATGTCAATCAACTACAACAATATTTTTAGAGCATAGAAAACAATCACTACGCAAACTGTCAGGTTTATAAAAATAACACTACATTCAATAAAACGCATAGGTAATCAATCTATCTAATGCCTACTACAAAATTCGAAGCATTTCAAACAAAATCCTGAAAAGCAAGTAGTAAAACGTCAATAACTCTCACGATAAAATAACTATTATTAATCAAAAATACTACATCTAACTATAAAAACGATTACCGAAATCAAGCAGATACTAACAATAATATAGGTTAAAGCCAAGCTAAGGAAAATAAATCATTATTAGGAAGTCTGATGGTTTTCGTTAATGTTACATAAATCACTTTAAGACGTTTGGGTTATTTCGGGCGAGGTAGCTTGGTAAACAGACAGATGGTAGACGGAATGAATAAATGATTAAAACATCGAATGGTAAAAGTGATAGACTGAAAGGCGATGAAACAATTGAAGTAATATAGTGGTGGCAAAAGAAAAGATGAGATGAGTTCAAAAAAACCCAAAATATAGATGTACTATAAATAAAGAGAAATAATATAATTGATGGATTAAATTGAACAAAAAAGGAGTGCCCCGGGCACTGTTCTTGGGCCAATGCTATATAATATATACATGATTGACATTTACTATCAAAATTATAAAAAAAAAATTCACTAAACATTGAATCTCAAATCTCAAACTAGAACGCAAAAGAAAAGCGAATCAATGGCAATGAAGGGGAACAAAACAAAACTTCCGATACACATATGCACATCATGCAAGACCTGTCTCTGCTGGCTCGCCTCCATCTGTTGTTGCACCTCCGCTACCAGGCCAGATATGGCCGTGACAACTGTGACCAATAATTTTAACATCAGCCTTTGTATTATTTGTCATCATTATAATCTTTTGAACCACAGTTCATTTTGTATCTCTCGTATATCATAATACAGATTATAGACAATCGTTATGTGTGCTTATAGCTTCAATTGCATCTATTTCATTAATTTAAACGTTAATTCTATACAATTATACGAAATAAGACATAATTAGCACACAATACTTAATTATTCGAATTAACATTCGACATAATTATTAAAACCAATAATATTTAATGGGTCATGCTTGCGTTTGTTACATTGTTTGGGAAAGATAATAATTCATCCCAAAACAAAAACAATCCAAGCAGTTAATAACTATTTCAATTATTGTAACATATCTGGCAAGTATTATTGAATATGCGTGTTTTTGTTTAAAAATAAGATCTTATGTCAGCAGTAGTGTATTTGATTGTATTCCGGTTCGAAAGCACTTCGAAAATTCATGAATGATTCTCCAAGTACGCAAATGCAAAATTTAGTTCATTAAAAATAAACTATAATCAAACAAATAATTGTGAAGGACGCGTCTAAAATAGTTCGTACAGACGATCGACCACGCTTGCATCCTGGAATGCGGCCAAAACATCAGTTTACTTTATATTCCAATTATCTTTATAAACATTTTGTATCATAGATCATATTCCTCGCTATATAAAAAAATCACTTGTCGTATGAACTAATTCAGCTGTTTTGTTAACAACGTTACCATCTTTAATTTTAGCATCAGAATATAATTTTGGACCAAGCATTTGTTTGCATATGTTTCTGTAGTATGGACAAATTCGTGACGTCATTGTAGAGTCGGGTTGAGCGGGTGTCTAATAAAATAGGTTACAACTAAGGATACGTACGTATTAATTGGTTTGGGTACAAATACATTTATAATTTTATTGCTGAAACCAAATGCAACATCGTCATAACACATTGTTGTGTAAGACGAAACAGAAGAGTGAAGAAGGTATAAAATGTCTATTTTCATTTTTGGAATTATTGATCGGTTTTTGTTTAACTATAACGCTAGAAATGGGTATAGAAAACAATTATAAGCCGATAAATTAAATATGGACATTGCGACGAAAAGCATATCTTTTGTTCAAACAACTCAACTCAACTTTTTAACAAAAGCGTAACTTTTAAATTTCCTATAACTTTTAGTCAAGGTCAATTCTCTCAATGTTTCCAATTTGGTTCATTTTTATCATTTTATAGCGCTCCAAATCCCTTCTTAACACCCTTCTGTCCTTCAAGCATCAAAAATACCGTCACCATGCCGCAAGCATCTATACCAAACGCCTAATAACTAAAGGACCACGCAAATTAAATCTAACCACAATCGGATCAACTGTCTCAATTGACCTCATCAAATATGAAAGAGACAGAGAATCCTTGCCGAATTTTGAAGCATGAAAATATTAGATGCGATGATCGGCCTATTAATTTGTATTTACAATAACAGATGGCTATTAATAGTTACAAATAGGGCAATGTTGTAACTTGGCGCATTGCAACAGATCTATTTAGAGATGATTCAAGATGCTTAGCAATCGATATATTAAGCCAATAATGCTTAATGTACATCATTTAAGAAAACTATCTCTTTGATAGAGTTTTAGTTACAAAGTTTCAATGAAATAGGTGGCAGAGCGATGTTGAAATGGAACATATACCATTTTACAACGTTTATGAGTACAGGTAATTGAATCTCGATTGATGATTTTTATGAGGAAGAACATTATTTTATGTTTGCTATTCTATAACGACTGTCTTTTAATTTAACAAATCATCTTATGCATTAAGAATCCCGATACGACAAAATGTATCTCTTCTTCATCAACCCCTAGCCCATCGCATCTAACACTTCCACGTCAAGCGAATCCGACCAATAGGAACGCGCCATTCAAATCCACGCATTCCATTGGTCGTCCCGCGGTCTGACCAATGGGAGACAAGTACCGCATCGCGTTGCGCGAGCTGACCGACGATACGTTGCATCGCGCGCTCCGTCTCCTCTAAACGCGCTCGCAGTGCCGCGATCTCGACATCCCCTGGACATTGACAATGTAACGCCACTTCTTAGGAGGCAAAGCAATCCAGGGAATAATATTACGTAGCAAAACGCCACTACATAGGACCAAATTCATCCGGGTATAAGAGATACATAGCAAACTTTGATAAGGCACTCCAGGGAAAAAAATAGGATAGCAGATCGCTAATTGCAAAATCTAGGGTCAGGGATACTATGAGCTAAAATAATATTCATTAGGTACTTTATACTTAAACTGACGCCTTAAAAAATAATTCTAAAAATATCCTATCATCGATCGAATTGTATTATTTACTGTCCAATTATTGTCACAATATTAATAACGGCCGCGATTAAGCTCACATTTAAGAATTGGTTCGTTATCAGTATTAATAGCTTCATTAAATAGGTCTACATTAATCAACTTCTAACAAACTAATTAACTTTTCCGTCCATTATCGAGGTCTTCCTGTTTACGTCATTCGCCATAAACATAAAAATATGAAATATACCGATATACTCACTTGTGTCGGCCTCTTTGTGTCCTGTTTGCGTGTTAACGGAAAGATCGTGTAAATTTAATTAGACTGATTACCAGAGCTAAGCTATTTGAGAATACAATACACGATATATGGATTTCGAACCAATTTTTGCTTCGTGTGTGATCGAATAGGAATTTATTTATTGGAATTACCGCTATTTATAAGCGCATATCGTCTCCAAAAAATATTTTCAGAGTGTATCTAATCGCTTGATTGACATGATGATGAATTCTAGAAAATACATCCAACACACTTTTACAAAATTCAAATTTTACACCCTTTTACATTTATCATGATGAGAATCTATGCTATGATATGACCAGATTTTGTCCCAATGATGAACGAAATACGAAAGGAAGAGAAAACAATTTCTCTATCTATGAAAGAAGTTCTATCTCGATAGTCAGATCATCCAAAATTTTAGGCAACACCACTGCATAGTGATATGATCCAGCTTAGCTTTACCAACTGTTTTACTGATTGATACCTTTGTACACACATTATGCAAAATATTATATTATTATTAAAGTGAAACTTTTATTACATCGTCTCAAACTTTTTGGTCTGTGTAGCGCATGTCGCGTGTATCGCGGCTGCCGAGTAGGTATACCTACTCGGCAGCCGACCGTCACGCGACATGCGCTACACAAAGCAGTGTTCGGAACCGTTCGAACAGTTTCACTTTTACCGTGGTTTCATAAAACCACACAACATTTTTTTATTAACTTACCAAGTTTATCCGGGGTAGTTCTGGAGTCATCTCGGAACACTCGTCGTCTGAACTGAGGGTCCGGAGTCACCGGCTCGTAGGGTACGCCCGTGCGTTTGAATAAGATCTGCAAGGAGTATCAGGGTGTCTTAATACGTTTTGATGTTTTTAAATGTCTATTTAATTTTTAGTTGTCTTCTACTTTATGTATCTTCAAGAGGCATATATTGGATTGTTGACTTGATGTATTTTTCATGTATTTAAAGTAGATGCCCCTTTTCAATAGGGGTAAATATGTTTCATTGTGAATTGGTGAATTTTAACCCAGATATTTAATAAAGTGCACAATGTGTATTTTTCTTCATTGAACAACACTTTTAAGTGGACATTAAAGGCACTATAATAATTGTAGTTTCAAGCTTGTTTGATGGTATATGATTTCCTCGTAATATTTTATACCTTTTCTGTTTTCTCTTGATTCATTTTACAAACATTTATAATAAACCTCCTATCATGTAATAGACCAATTACTATACACCCATAATTTTTTAAACAGATCAACCCAGACTCACCTTACTAAGCGTATACACGAAGAAGACAATAATGCATATAGTGTAGATTGGCATGACGAAGCCCATGGACGATTTCGGTGCAGCCACCGGACCGCCGGGAGAGCCTAGCGGTGGACGCATGCCGGGGATTGGTGGAGGCTGAAAATATATACATAAATATATATAAATAAGGGTAATTAAATATAGTGTTGATAGTGTTCATATTAATAGAGTAGAAAATAGATAGATAAATAAAGGTATTGAGTAACAGTATAAGGTATTGATGGTGTTTAGACTACCCGCAATCAATGTAGAAACGGACTATAAAAGGTTTAGTTCATAAAGGATATAAAATGAATATAACATAGTTTTAATTGAACAAAATGGCGATTTTCATCAAATCAAATAGTACGAATTAGTCTTAATCTTAATAACACTCTACCGCACATCTCAACACCGTATCGGTAATAAAGATAAAATCGCTGAGAAATATTAAGCAAACCGTATGATATTGAAATTAAAAAATGATTACTATCATAATCCAATGTAGAAGTGATTTAATCTCTTGCCGAGATTAACTAAACTTACGAAACAACTCATATTCATTACTGTTTATTTATCGATATTTTCACTTATATTTATTACATACCATAGCTTTCGATTTATCCATAACTAACAACAATTGCAAACGGGCGATTTTCAACTCCGTAGTGATAAGATAAAATGATTATATTTTACGCGCGCCGGTCGAAATGACGAAGATCGAACTGAATTGGATTAATAAACACCGGTAGTTGTTTACGACGTCGCGGTTTATGCTTTCCGGTTTTGGGGGTAGCGCAGACGCGCGATAAGTATGCGACTTTTAGTCGCAAGAACTAAACATTGAACAGTGAATGATTTTATCAACTATATCTGTCAGAGAATCCTATTGTGAAAAAAATTAAATGAAACTGAGACAGAATTAAATGAGACCTTATAGATTTATGGGAATTAGTGTGAATTTTTATACTTTTATGAGGAAAACATTATGAGTGATTTCATAAGAAAACTCGGAAAATATACCTGATATTTTTTAATATGAAATGCACATAAATATTTATATTAATATAATGGGATCGATGGTGTAGCAGCTGCATATCACAACAGGAAGCAGCATCTCATGCAGTGTACACATACGTTAACAAACGTAAACATCTGAAAGTTTGCATCAGGTAATATTTATTATGTTCTTATAAAAAACATATTACAACAGCACCACATGTACCTAACGTCCCCAACGACCGATAATAGGTACATTGTCTATTTCAACTCCTGAAAAAGTCGCACGTCTACCATTGCCAGATCTAAGATTTACATAATTCGAAGAAGCTTCAGTGCAATGCGGATCTGTTTGGACGAGCCGGTGAGACTCCATTAGTACCGGCTTGAAATATTCAAAGAAATATTTATTTGAGTGTTCGGTTTTAGCACTCACTTCAACCCAGCTTATACAAGCATATATTTAAGAGGCGTACTAGTGAGGTGCTCGACTACACTTCTGAAGATCAAGATTCGAATGTGGGATAATACAAAATATTTTCTTTTTTTCCATACTACAAAAGAATTCCAGGATCCAGTTGTCTGGAAGAGATCGCTGGTTGATCGATGGGGCTGCCTGTTGTGCCCTTCTGATGTCAGATTGTTTTACTTAATTCTGTACATTAAGGAGATTTGATTTGATCACCTATTGATTTCTCTCCACGAGTGCTTTTATGACTTTAATGACATAGGGAGGTATATGGAGAGTACTTGTATACCTATTACCTATCTTATACACAGTTGGCTAGTCTCAGTCGCGATTGAATACCATGACCAAATATGTAAATATTTAGAATGCCCACTTTCATACCATGTTATTATTATTATAATATAAATAATTATTTATTCCTTCATTATTCAATTGCTGAACATTTTGCAATGAACAAAGAATCGGTGGTAAAATATAAATGTTAAAAATATATTGTAATGACGATTCAAAAGCGCTTCTAGAAGAAGTCTAATTGAATAAATAAATCTTTGAGTTTGAACGAATTAAATTACTAAATACATAATTAAAATCATTACTTATCCCATTAAACTAGGGAGAATTTAAAACATCCCAGCACAGATCTCCTTTATTACCATTTAACAATTTCCATCACTCCACCAAAGGACTTTCACCCCTACTGCAAAAGGAAAAAAGGCCACAATCGAAACAACAACATTACATAACGTCATCTATTTAGAGTGATGCGCGGGAGTGTCTATTTGAGTCATGTGTGTCTAGGCCGGCAATGTGGGTCGTTACCAATGTCAACGATCAAGATTAGTCGCGCTGGTTACAACATTAAGTGTTAAGCCTTTCAGATTGAGTATCAAGATTTTTGCTACTGGTCTTTTTGGGTTTGAGGGTGAAAGTGGTAACTGAAACCAGTAGAACCTGTATTTGTCGGTAAATGCCTATTGCATAAAAATGGATGGCTTTTGCTTTGTAAAAAACAAATAAGTACTTATGTAGAAGAAACTCATTAACTTCAAACACACTAACTACCACCTATAAAACGAAACATTAAACTGACGCATTGTTCACGTTATTGCCACTCATATCTTCATGTAGTGTATAGGACAAAATAAATAAGAAACAGGTGTGGAATCAATCAAATGTATCTCCGAGTCTATTAAAAAGCTCACGAAAGCTCGTGTAAACTATGTGTTTCAGGTTACATTTCTGAAACGAATCATGCTATATTGGAGTTCATATTTTAATTAAGTTCATCAATTGAGTTCATGGGACTTTATATTTTATAACACCTTAAGACTTGATAGAATAGTATAGCATAATGTAGTTCGCCTTCTTAAACTATAAAAATAACTCACATTTAGAAAAGCATTTCTGAGAAAGAATATGTACAAAGAAAGCGTACATTACTAATTTGGCTAAAACCCATCCGACCTAAGACAAAAGCTCTATAACGTACCAAATAGTCACATAGCATCACAAAAGACGAGTAAACCCGTGTACCGTTATCTGTCCACACCGTTCTCATGCTAATTCGACATGTCAAGCAAATGACCATCTTGTGTTACACTTAACCTCCGTAATGGGATTTGAGTCGGCTAATGTTATGTAAAAACATGAACCGGTGTATGCCTTGAATGTCTAGTTTTGTTTGGTTTTGGTTATTGTAGAAAACGGAATAATAAAGTATCTTCTTTCTCGGTTGGTCTATTAGATTAAGCCACCTGTATGGTTGCTTTTTGTAGTTGTATTTAAGGAGTAAATCATAACTGACGCACAAAATATAGTCTATACTGTGAAAGACAACTTTATGGAGCTACCAATTGTATCCTCCTTCTAATACTGTAATCCGTACTTCTAATCTAATTAGTACTTCTAAACTAGTAATCAAATATTTCATTCGATGATTCAATCAACATTCCAACAATCACCTAATCTATCAAAAATTTTGGTAAACCATTTCTGACTAGAACAATCCAGATCGATAATAATAGTGATCCAATTAAGCATACAATGTCTCACTAGATAACTCTACTATCTTTGCCTACAATTACGCGAAAGCCTTACACAGTTTCTAGACATATGTTTAACCCTGCCAATCTTCTCTAATCAGGTCAAACAATGCAATCGCGAATGTGCAGGCGGTCCTTCAGCCGAACGCCGTCCCCATTAAGTCAGCGGCGTCAACTTAACAATGCTGCACACACCGCTTGCGTCACCTAATCGATTTACTATCGCCCTTTGAATAACTGCCAACTGCATGTTACACTTGATTGAGTCATGAACACCAGCAGGGCTTAGAATGTTAACTAGCGCATCTATAAACTTGGCTGAAGACAATTCGATATGCCCAACCCTAGGAACAGTCCATCATTTTGTCAGAATTCTCCTCGTGACCATATATTATTCAGGTGTTGCATACCACATTGTAGCCAAAACGTTACGTTTGCAATGAAATTTCGCATACAAATTTTAATATATATGTGGGATGGCAATCAAGATTCTTAGTTAATTGTTCATCAAGCAACCTGCAACGTATACCTATAGTACCGTATATCCACAGAAGCCTAATGCCAATATTATCAAAATACCAAACGACTTAAGAATTTTTAGTATGATTATTTCTGATAGTAAATATGTACAAACTATAGTTTACCAAATTCAACATCAGAAAACAACCCTAATTCCATCGATCATTACAACTCACTACCTTATTTAAATTGTTTATTGTTTGTCTTTAAGTATTGATTTAACTGCAGTATTTCTGTTTGCGAATCCACTGAGTTACACATGACAGGTCGGTGAAAACAAATTTTCCGAGCCAATCCCATTTCTGAAGTGTCTCAAGAGTTTGAGAGAAAATGAGAAATTTTGTATGTTTGCATGTAATCTGACTTTCGCAATTTAAGTATGATAGGTAACGCTTGTGAATTTTATGACGATAATCTGTGTAAATGTAAACGATCTTCAACTTTTAGTGTTAACTATAGAAGTTAGAATAAATAAACTAATAATATCCTAAGCACAGATAAATTCGAAAAGAAATTTACGTAATAATAACCACAATAAGATGACGAATGAGGAAGAAGATATTTACCAAGTACCAGGTAATGAGAAATTCGATTCCTAACAAAGTCTACTACAAATTACCACTTACTTTAAAAAATAAGAAATGTACATAAAATAAAGTAACTAAACACTCAGTTGAATGGAATGACACAAAGTCACAATGTTAAATTGTACTAACACAATATCGTGGTCCAAAAATAATGAGCATGACATCATATTATGTACAGCGGATTCTTCGTGTGGCCAGTCCACAAGGCTTGAGAGATGAGCGATTTGAAAGAAACGAAATCAATATTAAAACCTCGAGTAAAGTAACACATAACGCATTGCACCTATATGTATTCATGAACTTTTTTGTTTATGGTGTTATGTGAAAATTATTATTTCAATACCCCCTCCATAAGAATTTTCTTCTTCAATCGAAACACAAACAAAAGGAATTTTAAATTTAATCTCGAAACGATATTTGTCTCTGAACGGTCGAACCATAAATTTCCAAATATATAATTTTCCATTATACTTCAAGGCCTCAAGGTATAACACCAAACCATTCTTTCACACTTATCCCATACACTTCCTTCGATCAAATTTCGACAATCCGTTTACAAATCCTCCAAAGTTTATAATTTGAACCACACAAACCACCAACATTAAACAACAGGCGCACCGTCAAACGTCTTCGCTTTATTTTGAAATCCCACCGTACATACGTATGTATCGAGCGTGGCGTACATTCATATCCATTGTATTATTTAATATATTAAGATCTAATATTTTTAAAGAATAGTAAAAATTCGATCACGAAGCGGGTTTCGAACCCGCATCTTTCGTCTTACCGGGCGACGCGACGCGACGCCTCGACGACTCATCCACCCGTGATCCCGTCAGAGCAATCGAATGTATTCTACTATTTTCGGTTTTCTGTGTCTTAGGGACAAATCAGCTTTTCTGACATATAATCATCATCATCAACCCATACTTGTTCTACAGAGATACAGTTCTCCTATAATGGTTCAGGGCATAAGCCATATTTGGCTACCCAGATGGCAGATTTCAAATGAATTCGAATTTTTTGTCAACCTAAGACATTTTTCAACCTAACTTCCATGACAAGCACGTTTGTTTGTTAAGGATAAAGTAGGCACATACAATCAAAATGCATCCTCCATTGGTGATTCGCAGTAGATTACTCGAAACCTTTCCGGAAATATTTTTTTATCCGTGACAATGTTCTGGATGAACCAACAACAAATTTTTGTGGACACACGATATTCTAGAGACATGCATTTAGGATAACCTGTTCAATAGTCAGCTAGAAACTCATAAAGTGATTGAAAATATAATTAAAGAAATACTGAACTTTAGAGAAAAGGTTATAAACAAAATGAGGATATTGAGGCCAAAAGAAAAAGGCTTCATCGCGCACTTCCTGATAAAGGAAAAATAATGAAAAAAATCAAAATACGTAATGAAAAGAAAAATACACCCAGTGAAAGTACACATGTGCAAAGTGTACAAAAATTCATAGATAGGGCGGAAATTGTGAATATGCAAGGCATGCACAACTACGTGCACAACGCCGATGACTATATGAGCTGTTATATTATAACCGTATATTTTATAACACTCCAAGATGCACCTATATAAAATTACATCAATGAAAATTGTACAGAGCACATATATGTATAAATAAATAAATAAGCCAATCGTTTTTCAAGTGTTACTCCGTTCAATAACTTCATTTATCAGAGACATACTAGACAGGATACATGGCTATAATACTTTCATTATTGGGCCGCTGTTATCCGCCTGTTGAAAAAAAATATTCGTTGCCACTGGTAAAAGTCGAGCCCCAACAACCTGAAGCACTGTGTTCACTTGTGTTATCTTCAAATGCCCAAAAGTTTTTACACAAATTCATGAATTCCAAGAAACCTATTTTGAGAACGACGAAGCTATTGGGAAAGCGATAGAAATCAGGGACTGCATATAGCTGATGAACGGATCCTTCCAAGTTACAAGTTATTGAAAATATAATTAAAGAAATACTGAATTTTAGAGAAAAGTGGATAAACAAAATGAGGATATTGAGGCCAAAAAAGATCGGCTTCATCGCGCACTTCCTGCTAATGGAAAAATAAGTATGTGCTGCTTTAAAATTTTAGACAAGCGCAGAAAAAGTAGGTATGCCCTTGCCCGTGTTGTGAACATCTATGATACGGAGGAAAAAGGAAACTTTGATAAATTCGAATTTTGGCCAATTGCATTGTAGAAAATCTTTTGATATATTTAGCATAAATGTCAAAATTAAATTATCCATAACCTGTATCCTGTAAAGGCTATTGGAATCAATAAAGGCTTTTTAAATCTCTCGATTATAAATCGCGAAATGCAGCAACGCGAGGAATAGTTTTTGGCACAGAAGATAGAACAAATTTATAAGGAGTAGTTATAGCAAAAAACAGACCAAATTGGCTGTAGAGGTTTATCAACACTCGCACAATCAAAAATTTGTTGTACCTAGGCGAGACAAGTGTTAAATTCGAATGTCAGTGGTAAGGCATTTGACGAAACCGACCATACTGTTTGAGCTCCAGCAATACAAAGCTTCTCAGTTGAAAAGGACTGGAGTGAAATATTAAGTGGATATTTTCCTACATAATATGTACATATATTTTTATGTATTTAGTTTTTTATTATTAGGAGAAAATTATTTAGTATTTTTTTGTTCTGTTTTTACATTACGGATATTGTTTTTACATTTCATTTGAAACACACCCAGTTGGTAGGTTTCAAATGAATTCGATTTTTTTTTTGTCAACCTAAAACATTTTTCAACTTAACATCTTTGACAAGCACGTCTGTATGTTATGGATAAAGTAGGTATTTGCACCGATGCCTACAATCAAAATGAATACTCCATTAGTGATTCGCAGTAGATTCCTTGAAACCTTTCCGGAGATATTTTTTATCCCACCTGTGACAATGTTCTGGATAAACCAACAAAAATTATTTGTGGACACACGATATGCTAGAGGCATGCATTTAGGGTAACTTGTTCAATATTCACCTAGAAACTAACGTTATAGAAAACATAATTAAAGAATCAGTATTTCTTTAATTATATTTTCTATCTATTCTTCAGAGAAAAGTGGATAAACAAAATGAGGATATTGAGGCCAAAAAAGATCGACTTTATCGCATAATTCCTGATAAGGGAAAAATAATGAAAAAATCAAAATACGTTATGAAAAGAAAAATACAACCAGTGAAAGTACACACGTGCAGTGTCTAAAAATTCATAAATAGGGCGGAAATTGAGCTATATGACCTGTTATATATAATAACCGTAAACCGTATATTTTATAACACTCCAAGATGCATCTATATAAAATTGACTTGAGTGTAACATTATGTGTCTTTTTCCTACATATGTAAATTTTTTTATGTATTTATTTTTTAATATTTGGAGACAATTATTTAGTATTTTTTTTGTTCTGCTCTTAGATTACGGATCTGGGGTTCTACATCCACTGTTCTAATAATACTCGATAGGGCGATATGTTCTTAAAGTTATGCTGAAGAAACCTTTTCTGTAAGAAAGACGAAAGATAATTTGGTATGGTTTATTCCAAAACTCTGCAGAGAAATACTGATTAGTGCGAATCTAGAATAAGAAGACACTATTATGGTATTTTAAGTAAAAAATATTTCTCGCAAAAAAAAAACATTTTGGGTAAAATATTAATTATTAAGACTCAATATCATCATATCAAATCAAGGTCTCCTGACCAAGTATTTATACATCTTTCTGCACAAAAAAAATCAAACTCGGGATATGTAGGTATAACAAACGGCCGTCAGATAAACTAGCAATTCTTAATCTAGATCTTAGTGTACATCCATATATGGTAGCACATAAACTGGGTTACATTTCGAGTCCTAACCTTAGAATTGCATGTTTATCAATGAATAATTTTTTGTATGTAATTATTATAGGTTTTGGTATTTTTGTTAATAACAATGCGAACTGATCTTATCTAAATGATTAAATAATTTTCTTTTTCTACGCGAAACTGTGGCCCGACAGATATGTAATCACCTCTTGAAAATAATGCATGATTTTTCCCTCAATTCATGCGTTAAAAGTTATACTTTGAAATAATGCGAATAATGATTCTACCGTGATTCTAATTTCATACATACAAGGACAGATTCACCATCGAATTGGATCTTTGCAACCTCTCGAAGAAGCAGAGCATGAACTTGTACAAATATACTTCATGGGCAACAAGGAGGACAACTTAATCGACGTCAAGAGATCGTTAGGACTATGAAAGGAGCAATTCTTCAAGATCTGTAGAGCTAACTTTATCGATATCACATAAGCATCATTTTGCAAGATCTAATCTGTTAATGAAATAAACGCTTGTTCCCAAAAATCATGAAATCTACGGAAATTCAGTTGAAAAACAGGTCATTTTTCATTTTATTTTTTTTTCTCAACGAGCCTTGCTGCGTGTATACAATTAGGTTGGCATTTTATCGCAACATATGTTTAAATTTATGTAAAATAGTGTTTTTTGTAAAATAGTGTTTTTGTTTAAATACCTAGGCTCTGTTATATCTAACAACGGTACCATTGACGCAGACGTGACCAACCGCATCAACACTGGCTGGATGAAGTGGAGGGAACTGTCCGGCGTACTCTGTGACATCAGGATGCCAGTGCGTGTGAAAGGGAAGGCATATAAAACAGCGATCCGCCCAGCTCTCATTTATGGTAGTGAATGCTGGCCCATAAAACAGGCCCATGCGACAAAAATACACGCAGCGGAAATGAGAATGCTCAGATGGGCTGGAGGTGTTACCCTTGCCGACAAAGTGAGAAACACTCATATCCGTGGAAGCTTCAAGATTAGACCAATTGAAGAGAAGCTGTCGGAAAGACGTCTCCAATGGTATGGCCACGTGATGAGAAGACCTGAAGAGCACATGACCAAGCGAGTCTTGGCCATAAATTCTGGACCGAAAAAGCGCGGTAGACCTCTACAAACTTGGATGTCTGTTATCAACAAAGACCTGAAGAAAGCTCAAGTAAATGATTCGACGACCCGGAATCGATGTCTCTGGCGAAGAATGACGAGGAGAGCCGACCCCAAATGAACTGGGATAAGGCTAGGCACAGTAGTAGTAGTAAAATAGTGTTTTTTGGACAATATTGTCAGTTGTAGTGTGCACCATTTAAATAAATAAAAATAAAAATTACTGAAGATTTATCGAAGCAATTGTTGATTATCTGTAATGGCCCAGTTCCTATTGATGAATCGAGAGGATTGATTTAATATGCTCAACATTTTTGCAATTTTATCTAATTAGACGACAAATAGATCTTTATAGGGATCATATTTTAAACTGAATTATAGCATAATTTAGAAATGTAACGTTCGTTTATATAAATGACATTGCCAATCTGCAAAATTGCTTATACAAGCGTCTTATTGGTTCGTTTTTAGGGTTCCGTAGCCAAAATGGCAAAAACGGAACCCTTATAGTTTCGTCATGTCCGTCTGTCCGTCTGTCCGTCTGTCCGTCTGTCACAGCCGATTTACTCGGAAACTATAAGTACTACAGTGATGAAATTTGATGGGAATATGTGTTGTATGAACCGCTACAAAAATATGACACTAAATAGTAAAAAAAAGAATTGGGGGTGGGGCCCCCCATACATGTAACTGAGGGATGAAATTTTTTTTTTCGATGTACATACCCGTGTGGGGTATCAATGGAAAGGTCTTTTAAAATGATATAAAGTTTTCTAAAAAACATTTTTCTTAAAGTGAACGGTTTTTGAGATATCAGCTCTCAAAGTCGTAAAAAGTATGTCCCCCCCCCTCTATTTTTATAACTACGGGGTATAAAATTCTAAAAAAAATAGAGGTGATGCATGCTAATTAACTCTTTCAACGATTTTTGGTTTGATCAAAGTATCTCTTATAGTTTTTGAGATAGGTTGATTTAACTGTAATTTATTATATTTGCTGCTACGGAACCCTTTGTGCGCGAGCCCGACTCGCACTTGGCCGGTTTTATTTTATTTTTATTTTTGGTGGTTATTTTCCATCACAATCACAGTTGTAATATTATAGACAGTACTACTTTGTAAATCACAGACTAAAAAAACTAATAAATAAATTGAAACATTAAATATTTATTTCAGTTCGACTTCCTTAGCAGACAGAATACAGGAATACAGGAATATGCAAAGCAATTTCTATTATTTTTTGTAACTGCAGAATTTTAACGCAGTTTCGTCGGAATATTTTATACTAATAACGGAGATCTTAAGACGAATAATTTTGAAATACCTTTAGAGTTCCTTAAAATAATAACTAAAAATTAATAGTAACTTACCTGTTTTCGCCAGTTAAATACAACAAATAACATTTATTTCTGCGAGTTACGAGCAGTGTCAAAAAATTTAAAAAGCTATGATTAGAATATTATAATATTTTAATTTAATTATAAGCTTTATCATTTTTACATTGTGATAGAATGTACTCAAAGCATTGCCATTTTTAGCAACGCAACATAAATTTTTATAATAAAAAAAGTCGGTTACTAATAAAGGGCTGCACAAATTCAGATTAAATTTGGCCTAACCTATATGCTGAGGTTGCAATTCACTTTACAACCTCAGCATATAGGTTACATTAGCAAGTTCCTAAAAAATTGGAAAAATTGTTAGCCTTTACCATTTTTTACAAGAGTATCTTCATCTTTTTTAAGACTTCTTTGAACATCTTCCACCACATTTAAATTTATTTTTAATTTAATCTATTCTTTACTCACTCAGTTGTTATCCATTATTTGCGAAGCTTGAACTGGAGTTAATAAAATGCCGGGAGTCCGTTATAATATTATATCAATGTAATAAATTTATATGGAATGTCTAATTACACGCTTTGTATTAGCTTCACCTGTATGTTTGTATGTTTGTTTGTAACCGACTTCTTTGGGCGCAATTTTGACCCACTTTAAACGGCCAGATTTCGTTCAAACTTTGTAGATTTATTGAGGACCGATGACAATACACTAATTTGATAAAATTTTCTATTTTTTAAGGTTAAGGTTTTCTATAAAAAGCGTGTTTTTTAGTTTTTTTTTAACTATTATTATTTTAATAATGCAAGAGTCAATGTCAAAATCAAGAATTAATTACCTACAAATCAAGTAAATTGATGTGTCTGTTGAATATAATAACAAAAACCTTATTCGTAATTGTTTTGAAGAAATAAGAGTAGCTAACGATAAAATCGGGCCTTGATACATCTATACTTAATATAATAAAGCTGAAGAGATTGTTTGTTTGTTTGAACGCGCTAATCTCAGGAACTACTGGTCCAATTTGAAAAAAATATCGAGGAAGGCCGAAGACTATAGGCTATATAATATCATCACGCTTAGATCAACAAGAACGGAGCACTGCAGCTGCGGGTAAAACCGCGGGGCACAGTATAAGAGAGACATAAGATAGGATACAGGGCAATGGAAAACTAATATATATTTTAATTTTTATTCATTTATAAACTCATTTCTAAATACAGTAAGTGGTTGACTAAAATCGCTTATCAAATAATCATCGTAAATTATATATTGGCCAAGCGTGTATTGTGCAAATATAAACACAGACTAGATAAAAGTAGGAGTACATCCCACAGACAAACTAATTTAGGTTACGGTCATAGACACGATGAATATATCGCGCTTGACGATATTACAAGTTTCATTGAAAAATATGCAGCGCATGAAAACAATAATTTTATAATTTGTTGAAAAAAATATTTTATGTTCAATTGGAGAACATATAAAAAGTGAATGTTTTCTAATAAAATATTAAGAATTACTGCTGTTTGAAACGACAAAATAAAGTCAATATACTCGATTTTATCTAATAAGAAAATATTAATTTCTTAGCGTAACATTATTACCACCGTTGTTACGCTAAGAAATTTAAACAAAGTTCGATTTTATACTTTCATAATGAAAACCAATCACCAAGTTAAATGGCATAGCGAGATCGTAGTCTAATCCGCTCCACTCATAAACCCGCTAATCGCTTCGCTTATTCGCAGTGGCTACCTTACACATCTTCATGTAGGCTTAAAGCGAGTACACACCGATTTAGGCAAGTCGGTCAAGTACAATTAGCAAGTACATACACACACACACACACACACACACACACACACACACACACACACACACACACACACACACACACACACACACACACACACACAGAGTGCCTAATCGTCTCCGATTAAGCTAACTATTAGTGAAAGTAAATTTATGTTTGCATTGTGTACATTTAAATATCAGTATAGTCTAAAGCAGCGTAGGTACCTACTTGATATGATTTAAGAATTCACTTTGAATTGAAGACATCTTTCTGGTTATCGTAACTGTTTGAACGCGTAACAGCCTGCAGCTAGAGGTTATTTGTAAAATGAAACCCAAGAAATATACAAAAAAAAAAGAATCAAAAGACGGACATAATATTTTATATCAATGGTACTTCTAATAAAGATCTCCCTATTGTATAGTCTACATTAGGTTTATTACCTACATGTTTATTTACGAACTAGATCTCAACTAAAACATATAAAACATTGACTCCGCATTACAATCATAAAAAATAACTCACACGAACAAAGAGCTGCATCAGTAATGCATTTGATAATAAGCAACAAAGTTGAAACATGTTGCGGAATTGCTTGCAACACTGTTGCAGAGATTACAACACCATCTTAAAAACTTCTCGCCTAAAAGCATTTACAGTTGAGGGCAACATTGTTGATCAATTGTCCCAGTCCCATCATCTCTGTAAACAGTTTATCAACAAGGGTGATCAAATGCTCAACAGATGTCTCTCATGAACGAACGTAACACAACATTTCCAGCAACATGTTTCTCAAAATCTCAACTGTTGCTCAACAAACGAGGCTTTAGAATTTACATCCCTATATTATGTGTTGAAATAAACGGTTCCTATCTTTCTTTCTATATAACCAACTTCTTATTGCGTTTGAGTATATATTCTATGATATAACGGACTCCCCCTACATCTCCACCAGCACGACCAGCACCACCAGCTCGACCAGCACACAGCATCACTGACCTCGATCTCCAGATACACAGAGAGTGGTGAGCGTACCCGCACGTGCGGCGGCATCTGCTGCCGGGCCGGCGCGGTGGGCGGGATCGCGCGGCCCCGCTCGCGCAGCGCTGGGTGCGGCGACATCGCGCGGAGCGGCCGCTCTTGTTTTAGTGCTGTGTGATAATAGTTATTATAAATGTCTATACTTAGTCTTGTTATAATAAGAGTGAGTATTAGATTGAGATTAAACCAAGAAAATATTTTTTAGAGCAAATTAAGTAGCGTGGGTAACCTAATTAAGACCATAATAAATATATGTATCCAATATCCAATACAAAAATAAATTTTAATTATTACTTTTTTAATATGAGCGTTTTCATTAAATAAATTAAATCTTCAGCTGTATAATTTTTCCATACACGCATTGTAATGCATTCTTACAACTTTTACAAATGCGAAAATTTAAGAAGGTAGATGTATATCTGTTACTTGCAATCAGCCGATCCGAATGAAATTTGGCACAAAGATAAATTATAGTCTGTATGTGTACATATATAACTTTTTATAACACTTGAAGACAGATTGAAGCTACTAGAACATTTAAGAAGATTAATAGCATCAATAGACTAGAAGGACTGAATAAATTATAGGAACAAAGGTATATAACAATAAAATCTAACGCCTGAACCTCGTCTTGCATATTAATGGCTTATATGTTATTTGAATTTAAAGCGCTTATTATTTTCAATTCATCTATATCATTTACAGAAAGTGTTAGTAGAGGTTCGTCTAATCGTCTTCTAGAAAATAACAATTCAAAAATAATACACTAGTTTTAGTCATAAAAACCAAATCATGGTTATTTCATAAACATAAAATCTCACACACAATATTAGTAGACACAAATACATAACAATATATAAACATTTCATGATTTATTTCAAACTACAGTACATGTTAAATTCACAACAATAATAATTAGCTTATTCAGTCAATAGTTAAAGTAAAAATTTACTGCCTCTGCCATATTTAATTATAATGAAAAAGTACATATCAGTACCTGCATTACATACAGAAAAGGAAGGTAACTTCACCGCTAACCTAATTTAGTATCCATAATATAGGTAGGAGATATAATATGCGCCAACGCCTTTTAAAACCGCTACCGCTCATGACTTGAAGCCACATAGCGCACAATTTGACCCACTTCGTCAATTGCCGTATTACCTAATTTGTGTATAAACCATATGGGATTCCAAGGTTCGCACGTTAAAACATCACCATACCCTTGTATGCCAATATATTTTTTCATTACGCACATGTTTGTATATCTATTTTAATACTTGTGACGTCATGACGCCAATGTGTAGTGTGAGAACACTATAATATTGAAGTAGATTAAAGTTATTATCCAGTAAATAGATTACCGGATTATGCCCTGAACGAAATTAAAGTCAATATATTTTTACGTAATATTCAGTAGGAAACAAAGATCCGTTAGAAAATCTATGCATTTTTTCAATTAATCATCAAATACAAGCGTTATCTATATAGTAATGTATAACTTACATTATTCATTTATTCGAATTTTCAATTATGACGTCACAACATGGCGCTAAGTCGATCCTATTCTAAGTTGCATCGCATACAAGTCTAGATTCTACAATTTGAATTTAGAAGATTCTCGAAGAAATATTATCATACATCAGCTGCCTGAATAACACTGAAATTCCTATGATTTCGACTTGCATATGTAATCTATATGTATTGTAAATTTTAATTACCCGTTGTAGATGCAGACATACTGATAAGATAAAGAGCATATTTTGTCCATTTTTATTTCATTCCATTGTGTTACTTAGTATGAAATCATGTATGTATTAAATATGATTTTAGAATATTGTAAATTTAACTTCGAGCAAACTTTTGATAAGCGGTCCTGAAGACACTTGTTTTAATCATAAAACAGATGTGATAAAATAGATTCTTTATGTGTTAAAATGTGTACACAAAATTAGTTAAATAACCATTTTATGTTATGAAAGAGCTTTTCCAATCATACTTAAAGTCAATACAGAGTATATTAAATGTATTAGCTACTAGATATTCCTATGAATTTATAATCTATTAAACATGTATTGCCTAAATAACCATTCCTTTAGCAATAAAACTTAGTTCCAAATACATATTACAAAGATTCAAAAAAGTGCCAATCATGATTCAAAACGACATCACTTCCATATGAGTGAAAAATACTATACTAATATTATAAAGCTGAAGAGTTTGTTTGTTTGAACGCGCTAATCTCAGAAACTACTGGTCCGATTTGAAAAATTCTTTCGATGTTAGATAGGTAGCCCATTTATCGAGGAAGTTAAGCAATGCAGGTAAAACCGCAGGGCACAGCTAGTCAAGAATAATTAAGTAAAGCTTCATTAATTATGTAGGTATTAAGGCTTAAAGGTTATCTAAATATAGATAAAAATAATATTTAATCATCAAAAGACCTTTCGTCCCAATGAAAAACATATAGACAATATTCATAAAACGTCATTGACATAATCTGTGGTTCATCAAACTACGCCACAGATTAGTACCTAAATACTGTTTACATTACTCATGCTCTTGTTTTGTAGGTACTGTACGTAGCCAAAAATACATTTCCCACAAAGAAGAGATAACAAAACGCCTGAGAGCACTCGTCGGTTCATCGCCCTAGATCCTAGCAGACGTTAATATTCATGTGTGTATGTCCTTCTTTCATGTCTAAATAGAGCTACGGTTTGAGATGAATTGCTGTGTGAAGATAAGAAATTATCGTAGTTTAAGCGAACCTGCAGATAACTGTAGGTAAAATGTAAGGGAAGAAATATAAATCCTTAAGGGCTTGGTCTAGTAGTGCAAACAAATGCATCCTGTCATCCTATATGTAAATAATACAAATGTACTAAGGGAAAGTTGCTCCACTTAATTTTTAAAAATTAAATCATTCGTATAATTTAATATTCGTAATAAGTACCAAAAATGACAATTTGAAACAATTTTCGTGAAAATTACACCGGGTGATTTTGTTTTATCAGTACACAAAATTTGCGAATACTTTCTATTGATATCTTCAACTTCATGTTTATATAACTGATCAACTTTTACAAAGAAATTTGAACGAAATATAAAAAAAAATAAGCTTTCCATACAAAATGCATATCTCTATACATTTTTTTCGACCTAAGTTTCTTAGTGAAAGTTGTTCAGTTTAACTAATAAAACGGATAAACAAATTTTGTATTTAATAAAAAAAATGTAATGTTTGTGTTAAAAAATTATAAAATAGAAAAATACGCAAATGAAAACAAAAGATATTTATTTCTGACTAGCTTCCGCCCGCGACTCCGTCCGCGCGGATGTCAGTCTTCGCGTCTTCTACAGATTTATTATATTATGTATAATATATAGATTTATATTGATAAACCTAATAAATCTTTTGCTAGCATTCTGATGCTTTATCGGTTGCACTGGATTTATCTCTTTTTTTTCAATCGCTTGAATGATATAGGATGGGTCCTTGATGGGCATCGAATGCTGAAGTCTCGAATCAATCAATTCTGACAGTAGGCAATTTATGTAAAATCTTGATAATGTTCCATCATTTTATTTTGCCTAAACGTTACATACTTTTTTATATATTCTATTTTTAACGAATGATTCACTCCAGTCCAAACAGCAAATAAGCAGACTTCTGCAACGTTTAGTTGTCCCTGAATTTGGAAAAAATAGTCATGATTCTTATCTATGAAAAAAGTGTTATTTTTTGCATTGTATTTCAAATATTAAATTTTTTATTTTTAACTGCATCTACCGCATTCATGTCTTTTGCCGGAATTAGACATTTAACTTCTACTAGTTCCATTTTCCCTTTTTGATACGGGAGTGTATAAAGTAAATTTTTTAGATATTTCTCGTTATACTTTTAAAAAGTTATTATTGTCATTTTGCTCATTAGGTAAAGTAATTTCGATATCAGTTTTAAGTTTTTTGATACCTGCAATAATAACGTCATAATCGCCTGCACATACTTATCGATTACACCCTGTATACAATCCACCATCCACATTCATAATGATTTCCTGTCCTCCTCTCCTTTACGCTGTTCACCGATACATTTTAAATGAGTAAATCTGCTACCACTGAAGGATGTTTCATTGTGATCAGCAAATTTTCACCACTGTTGTCGATTATTTGTTTTTCATTTTTAATCAGCAATTGGGAATCATCAGTTTTGTTTTTTGCAGATTGGTGATGTACCCTAATAATACGTCGAAAAGGGAAAGCATCAACGAATTATCGTTCTCGTCCTCTTTTTTTATTCTTCGCGTCTCTGTTACTTCTGTTTGTTTAGTTCTCAACCCCACTGAATTTTGATGATGTGATGATAATCCATTCGTTTTAATATTGGTACTTAGAGTTGGTAGACTAAACTAGAAATGGTGGACAAAATTTGTCAGCGCGTCTGTAAGATCAGAATATAAAACCAACATCCTGTATTTAAGTTATAAAATTAATAATCAAACAACATGCCGCTACGTTGAAAATGACTAGAAGAACACCTCGGATCAATTTTGGAGTAAACAAATCATTTTCCCCGTATGGGGATTTCCCCGGATGAACTTGGGAAGTTCAAGTTCTCAATACAAGTTTATATTATATTTCGTATTTCTCAAACGAAAAATAAACATTTTTGGAACTTCAAAAAAATTATATTATAAGAAAATTTATGAGCTTACTTTAGTTTTAAAGAAATATACATCCCTTTACTGATACCCCGTAAAATAAAGAAATTGTTGCCAATCACCTTTGCAATCTATTTGGTTTCATTAACTTTATGTTCGAAGATAATTTTTTTTCTAGTAGTTACACGGGTATTTTTTTCGTTTATTTTCCATATCGAAATCAAATGTTTAAAAATACGAATATTTGCACAAAACTAAGATAAAAATAATCAATTAACAAAAATATTAAATTTAATGAAGTAGAGCAACTTTCACTTCGGTATGAAGGAAAATCGAGCGTAGAGCACACGTCAGAACGCTCCGGCCCAAGGAGCGCGACTAAAGAAATTCGCTAGGATTTTTCCTTATTATTTTAAATATTTTTTTAATATTTAAAGAATTATCAAAATTCAAAAAAAAATTTTTTTAAAGGATTAATACTCATTGGTCTTCAACCAACTCGAATAAATTAATGGAAAAAATAACTTTTAGCAGTATTTATCAATCGATTTTGTGAGGCAAAAAATGGGAAATTTAATGAATTTATAACGTTCTAATTAAGAAAATCATAAGTTTTTCGGCAATTGTATTCAGCAGTTTTTAATAACGACTATATAAGGATAATAATGCGCTGATCAGATTGTGTAAATTGTAATCGGTTGCAACGTAGTGAGTGCACAAACTTAGCTCGAAATGATTTTGGGGGAAAGAGACTTATCTTGAAGGCCTGATTAAGGTAACATAAAGTAACTTTATAAATGTGAAAAAATTCACGCGCATTGCGTATATAACACTAATTGATAAACAAGAAAAAAAAATTCAGTTTATCATTTCTTTAGCCGGGAAAAAATTGTCAAATAACTTGTTGAAAACGCAATTTTGCTAGACTGCAGCCTTAAGTTTATAGTGACTCTTTAATAATTGTCGTGGGTTTTTGATGTTTGGAATTAAACAAATTAGGTTTAAAGATTTCAATCAATTTATTCGTTTTTTTATTTACACTTTCTAAAATTACTGTTACCAAACCAACGAAGATGGCTAGTAAAATAGTAACAACGAGAATGTTTGAAGGAAGACAGGAAGAAGAAATTAAAGAAACGGAAAACAAAAACTTAGAACTAAGGTAGATCTGTATAATGATGAACGAATAGGCCTTGAAATAGACCTGACCAGACTGATAAAAAAATACTATTTCCCCAATTATAATATTTGTGCAAAGAGAAGATACCAGCAAAAAATTGAATTAAACAATACGCTACGAATTAAAAATCTCCATAATTTTTGATAACATCCATCGTCTTAATGTGATTCTGAACATTGAATGCAAATCAATCAATAATATAGGAATGAGATAAGGTTGGAAACTATTGCTTTTTAGCAATAATTTGCCATATTTGGTTAAATTACTACGTATAAAGATTGTACAAATAAAGCATTCTATCAGACATTACACTGCAGAAAAGCTAGTCTTGAAGACTTAGTAACATCTAAAGGTGAGTATCGACTTCGCGCTCCAAGAGATCGAACATTGGCGCGCGCTCCAGCCGCGTGAAATGGATACCAGTTTGGAACGCGCGCCAAAATGTTCGTTGGAGCGGTCGAACACGGAGCGGTCCGTTCCGTCGGGTGTCGGTTTTTTACCGCGCATCAAACGTGGCGCGCGCGCCAATGGAGACGGGTTTGTCGTATTTTTTGTGTTTGTTGCGCTCCGAGTAATAATTATGGATATAATATATAAATAACCAAAGTTACCGTAAATTAATTCAGCTATATGGTACGAAAGAAGTTTTGTGGAACAGTAAAATTTCTTCGTATCATAATAATTTGCTTAGAGATCTTCTCTAAGCGATTTAATGGTTGGAGAGAAATCAGTAGTGAAATGGGAGTCCCTGTGCCGGAGTTAAAGAAAAAAATGCTGCTGCTGCTCGTACACGACTAGCTTCCATGATGAACGGTCAAACACTGGAACAGTTGCCACGCGCGCCAGGCGCGCTTAGTTGTTATACTTCAATTATTTGGAACGCGCTCCGCGGAACGCACTCTCGGCGCGGTCATTCATGGCGCGCGCGCCAGGAGCGCGAAGTCGATACCCAGCTTTACTGTTCATGGTTTCGTCACGGTAAAACGAGTGTCACATCACTTAGAATACTTAGACCCATTAGCACATCAGCTATAACTGGCACACTGTGCTTGACAACTTAAAGTATAAAATGTAAAGATTTTAACTGAAATATCTCTGAAACTGTAAAGAACATGTGAAGATTTTAAAAAGAAATATGTCGGAAACATTCAGATGTACCCGACTTGGGATTTGTGCTTATCAGAATCACGGGACTAAACTAGATAGTGGTTTTTTTTATTTCAGGTAGAATTTCATGAGACTTATACACATAATCCTAGAAAATAAAAGTGATATCAGCTTGTATAAATATATAAAAATCAAGATTATCCACACTAATAACGAACTTAGGTACATAATCCCCAAATGAAACCTACCAAATCCTGTACTGCTGAATTGTATTCATTTTCAAATATCATTGTATAAGATATAGCTTTGAATCAGCAATCCCTGATATGTCCCACAACCTAGTTTATCTGATTTAACGATATATCCGATAGGAACTATCAATTTTCAATCTCAATAATTACCTCCCAGACCAGACTACCTAATAAAATTAAAAGCGCGTTTACACCAGCTGACTTCCGTACGAAGCACACCCTGCACCCATCATTTCCAACAATGTGACACGGTGTCACCATAACATGCAAGCTCTATGTCGCATACGCTTACCGTTAGACGACCTTATTTGGTGACAATGGGTGACCGCCAACAATCATAGGTCTTGCAAACAACACGACAACTAAAAGCTCTTTGATATAACACGATGATAGCAATTTAGTCTATACTGTAAATGCACTAGAAGTTTTAGAAATTGTGGTACTTGTGCATCTTATGGTGCATTTTTACACTCGTGCGAAAAGCGATGCGAATAACTAACACGCATATAATGTAAACAGTGCACTGATTAGTTATTTCTTATGCGTTGAAATTTGTGTACCTATTCGTATAAGGTGCAATTTTTCGGGCATAATCAAAGGGAAGATGAATGTGTGAACAGCGACGACATTCGTATACGAATGTTTTGCCGAATGACGAACCCGAATGTTAATACCTATAGAAAATAAACCATTGTCTCACAGGAGAAAGTTCTAGGGCATTTAAGACAGTTTGTATTGCCTAAATGCAGTCTCCTTACCAAATCGCTTTCTAATAAAGTCAATACAAATTACAATCCCTATAATATTCTATGCTGCAAAGTGTCATCAAAATTCCATCATCATGTAAGAACTAAGAAGTTAGGAATGTGCAATAGCCATTGATATGGAATTCGTTACCGTTGAAAAAATTCTAAGGCCAAGTCCATCTGTCCATCTGTTTCTTGCAGATGGAAACGCTGCCTAAATTCAATGAAATTTGCTATAGAGGCGCACAAAATTCATGACCGTATTATTCTTTATGGCATGATGTATATAATCAAATATTTCAGTGGTATTTGTTTTAAAATATACATTCAATAGGCTAAATTAAACAATCCGCTAAAAACTAGTTTCTAAGCTAACAAGCGTCTTTACGCAACGCTTCGGGGATCGTCAATGACGAATTAAATTATCAAATATATGCAATGTTTATTGTGTTTTGTAATGTTGACAAACTCTTTATTAAATTGGTAATGAAATCTAGAATAAATGAAAAAGTAAACTGGCATATGGCAATTGAGAAATGTAAGTAAAAACCGGAGATTCACCGTCAAGGGGCAAAATATGTTTAAGATTTTATAAAAGACTTTCAAAAGTTCAACTAAGCTATAAATAAATTGAAAAAAAAACGGTAACTAGTTAATGTTTTAATTCCTACCCTACAGTATTTGAAACCTAAACCTAATATGATACCGTCTCTAACAATCTAGGTACGCCGTACGTATCCTATTTATTTTTATAACTTCCCAAATGCCATACAGTTAAATTTTGTCCACGTCTAAAATCGGGAATTTTTAGGGTCGGCGCATACGGACCACAGACTACAGCCTACTGGTACTGGTGGCCAGCAACAACTTATTAACGTTAAGACAGAAGACGCGAGTTCGAATCCCCCTCGTGATCGATGTTTTTCTATTCTTTAAAAATTTATATTTTTACATTTGAAAAGTATATAAAACTAAAACAGATTCAATCTATTCCTATAGTCCTACCAGCTTGATAATCAGATTACTTCCACATGTGGATTTTTCTAGAAACCATGTCGGCATTAAATTCGCAGAACTTCAGAGGATCATCTGTAATAGCAACGATTTGCGTAACATGACCATCTGCTAACGCGTACTATAATTAAATCTAACTATTAAAAACATCACATAAGCGTGAATACCATTTAAAGTCGTCTATCCAATTTATAAATGCGAAAGTAAAAATCTGTTTTACAACATCGAGATAGAAGGTACTACGTACTAGAGAGGCGATCGCTACTACACTCTCTTTAACACGAGCTAGAGGTAAGAATCACAAGTCTCTTTAGTCTGTGTCGGACTGTGCCCCCCGCTTGCCGCGTCAACACGTGTTATTGCTCTGTTCAAAATGCCTTCGTGTTTGCTTAGATATTGTTTTAACAGTTCCCATAATACAAACAAAGCCCGAGGAGTGACTTTTCACCAGTAAGTTTCCTTATTATGAGTAAGTCATGCATTTTACTAATATTGTTATCATTTTGCGAAAAATCACCACGCGTTCTGCGTTTCGCGCCATTTTTCATAGACTAACAGCACAGACGTGACACTATCGATGAGTCTGTTAAAAAAATGTAACTGGATTTTTTTAACTATGTATATACAATATCTACTAGGAAAGATTACCGTGGTGTAGTACCTAAATATTTATACTTTTACCCGACTACGCAAAGTAAAACGGTAGGTAGTTACGCATCCACCCCAACCCTCTGTATTAGGTTGAGCAATAGCCTTCCGCTGGCCTCAGCAAGACCACCGGAGAGTTCTTGCAATTTAGCATAAGCGTTGCAGTTATTGAAAAACATTTATTTCGCAATAAGGTATCGATTGTATCATTGCATGTAATTCTGGCATTAACATTTGTGACTCCAAATCGTCCACTTGTTATAGTTAATAATTAAATAAGTTTAATTTTAATTTTATTTTTTTTTTTTTAAAAAAGTCAACTCGCTCCCGCAAAGTTTAACTGGCGCAGCCGGTAGGATAGCCACATAAGGTCTGCATGTCTAGAGGTCTTCAAAATTAGCCCTAGAACATTGCTATAAAGGCCGTGCTATCCTGAAAGAACCGAAAAATAAATTTGTTAAACGACCACGACGAGGAATAATGGGATCGACGATCGGTTGGTGAGTAAAACTTTTTGCCATCCTTTCTGATATATTCCTATATCCTTTTCACGAGAGTGTAATTTTGACTTTTAACTATTTTTAACTGTTATTTTGGGATTGAACGTCTCGCATTATAACGGATCTGGCCCAGTAGACAAAGTAACAATTACAAAACGATAACGAAGTTAGAAATCGCAAAAATGTATGGGATTGACATACGCCGCGTTAGATCACGTGGTCTATCTAATGTCAATCCCATACATTTTTGCGATTTCTAACTTCGTTATCGTTTTGTAATTGTTACTTTGTCTAAGGCCCCTGGTTTTAATATGAAATTCTATTAAATCAGTAATTAGTTAGTTATACGTAAGAAATATCGTATTTAATTCTAAGAATTGTCTTGCATAAAACTCTGCACAGACTAATTAACTATAGAGTGTAACTTAATTAAAAGTTTTAAATTAGAAAATTAAATGATTTTTGCATAAAGAAATATTAATATTAATTGATTTAATTGATCTCAAAATCGATCGTAATTCAATTAATGATTTTTATATTTTATATGTGATTTTATAACTTATTTCAAGTTTTAATTTTTATAGTAATTGATAACATATATTTCTTTTATTGTGCTATATTTTAAGAATTTTTATTACTTATATTGTGTTTTAAATTGATTTCTGTGTGTGTGATTTTTATAATTCGAAATTATTGTAATTGGTTAAAGACTTCAGAACTTTAATTACTCTGTACTTATTTAACATGGAAAGCGTAAACGTAATAACAATTCCGAGTGATATGTTAAAGCTTATTCCTCTTTTTGGTGGAGACAAAAGAATTTTGAATTTATTCTTTCGAAAATGCGAATATATAATTAATAAATTTAGAGGGCATGAAGAGCAGAATATTTACGTTTTACATGCAATAACTAGTAGATTAATAGGCGATGCCGCCGCGTTATTATCGGAGCGCGAAGATATTAATACTTGGCCCGCGCTAAAAGAATTACTAGAACAACATTTTGGGGATCCGCGCAGTGAGGATTGCATAAAAATCTCGCTCGAGTCCTGCAAAATAAAATCCGGGGAAAGTTATCTTGAATTTTGTAATAGGATACAGAATATTAGATCGTTACTAATATCGAAGGTTAATTTATCGGTAGATACGGAAATTAAACGCGCGAAAATTGCGATTTATAATCATACAGCCCTGAACGTTTTCTTGTATAATTTGCCCGAAAACATGGTGCGAATTGTTAGACTAAAATCGCCTAATACATTAGAACAGGCTCTAGAAGTTGTGTTAGAAGAAGTTAATTTTCACGAACAATATCAGTCGCGCAATCGTACCCATAATAATACAACGGTGCCCCAATTTTTACAAAATCCTCAACAAAGATTTAATTTTGGGACACCAAATGTACCTCAAAAATTTGGTTTTAAATTCACACCCCAGCAACCGTTTAATAAAAATCCACAATTTGGTTATAAGCCACCGTTTAATAAAAACCCACAGTTCGGGTATAGGCCTTCATTCAATCAAAATCCACAATTTGGTTATAGACCAACATTAAATCAAAATCCACAATTTGGTTACAGGCCAACATTTAATCAAAACCCACAATTTGGTTATAGGCCTCCTGAAACTTTTGGTATGACGCCACAGAATTTCGGTCAAAGACCTCCTCAAAATAACCGCTTTGAGTCTACTGACGTTTCCATGAGGACGGCACCCCCTCGACCACAAAATATAACTCAGCCAGGTTTTAGAGTGAATGAAACCGACTTACATAATGACAATTCACTATATGATAATTATTACTATGGCTATAATCCTTACGACTATACGAATTATTATGGCTGTAATCCTTACGATACGAATTACGAATACGTCGCGAATAAGATTTATACACCCACTGACGATAATCAAGACGTTAATGTGCTTCCGTCTGATGAAGAAAATTTTCAAACGAAAGCCTCTACAAGGAAAAAATCATAGAATTAAATTGCGATCCAAATCTGAAATTTCCACACAATTATATTCCTGAAACTAATTCCAAATTTATGATTGATACTGGGAAGCAAAATTTTAACGCGGACGCTTTATCTAGAATTAGAGTTAACGCTACGCATTCCGATAATGAAAACGAATCTATGGTTGTTAATATAGGCGATAAAGACAATAGGCCAAGAGCGCGTAACGACTCTAGTACAATTACTATACCAGAACGCGATTCTAGTGAAACGATATCTATTCCCGACTCTGAAACTCTATCGGCGCTAAGTTCTCCTAGAACATGTGACTACCCAGTCAGGTCACCATCTGTAACGTCAAAATCGGATACAGTTCATTCAGCTAATATAGTAGAATCGTCCGGTATACCTATATTACATGAAGCAATAGATACGAAACCAAATCAAATTTTAGTATATACGTGGTTTAAGAACGAAATGCAAGTTCACGACCTTTCACGTGAAAAGCAAAAAGTAAAGGATAGGAGAGGTGGTGAAGATCAAATCAGTCTCCCTTCGGGAAAAATTATATTTGCGAAAGACGTTAATAAGCGAAAAAGCAAGGATAAGCCGCGATTCCATAAAGCTAAGGTTATAGGTCAAGGTTCAAGGAACGTTATATCGATAAAGATTGGTAAAAGGAAGACTATGGTCCCTATTAAAAATGTAAAACGCCTTCCGCGTTGTGGTGTTGGCTGATAGTGATGAAGTCCGCGCTGGCCCTTCAACTACAACTTCTTCAACATAACCCGGGAATTTCAAACTCAAACTCAAACTCAAACTCAAACTCAAACTCAAACATTTATTTATTCAATTAGACTTCATATAGAAGCACTTTTGAAACGTCATTACATATTTTAAAATTTACCACCGATTCGGAAAGCAGTATCTACGGAGAAGAACCGGCAAGAAACTCCATAGTTGCTCTTTTAAATCATGTCAGTTTTACAATTTTACAAAATACATATGTAACAACATATAAGTATTGTAATAACATGCCAAAGAACTGTCCTGTGGTTTTTACGCGACAACCCTCCATGGGTTTTTATCGTCCATATATTCCTGAATACTGTAGTACGCTCTCTGAACTAGTACATTTTTTATATAAGTTTTAAATTTAGAACTACTAAACTCTTTAATATTATGAGGAATTCTATTGTAAAAGCGTATACCTTGACCCATAAATGAATTTTTAACTTTAGCTAATCGGAAAAATGGCATTTCAATTCTATTTCTGTTCCTTGTGCCATAACAGTGTCTATCTCCTACTCTTGTGTGTAAGTCGGCGTTTTTGTGTACATGCAAAATATTATTAAATATATACTGTGATGGTACAGTAAGGATACCAGTATTCTTAAAGAGATCTCTTAGTGAGTCCCGAGCACGTAAATTATATATAGAACGAATGGCTCTTTTCTGTAAGATAAATATAGTTTCTATATCTGCTGCCCTGCCCCATAGTAGAATTCCATAGGACATAATACTATGAAAGTAGCTGAAATAAACCAATCTAGCTGTATCTTCATCGGTGAGATGTCTTACCTTTCGGACTGCATATGCTGCTGAACTGAGCTTACCTGCAGCGGTGTTGACATGGGCTCCCCACTGTAGTTTCTCGTCCAATGTTAACCCAAGAAATACAGTCGATTCTGTAGGGTGTAATACCTCCCCGTTCAAGGTAATATTTCTGCTTAACTTTTTAACGTTTGGTAGTAAAAATTCAACACAAGTTGTTTTTTTGGCATTTAATAATAAATTATTAGCAGTAAACCAGTCGGATATGTGTAAAAGAGCACTGTTCACTTCGTCAACATTTGGGTCATGCCTATCCACATTAAATATTAATGAGGTATCATCTGCAAACAGAACTATTTCACACCTATCCTGTAAATAATAAGGTAGATCATTGATATATACCAAGAACAAGAAGGGTCCTAAAATAGATCCCTGTGGAACACCAATGTTAATTGACGCACCGCTAGAACGTTCTCCATTAACAACTACAGTTTGTATCCTATCATGCAGGTATGAGGCTATGAGGTTCTGAGCTTGATTTATCCTGTGAAAGAAGGGCAAGCATATCTCCAAACAGACTATTGGACTATAATTAAGGTTTTAAATTTAGATAAGATAAATGATGATTTAAATTTTATTATTAGCAAATACAGAGAATTCGATAGTTTAATTAATAAGAATATTTCATACTTACACGATTTTCAAGTGGCAAAATATCACGCTGAATATATTCGCGACATAACGGTTCAGAAATACGAACAGTTAGTTCCACACAAACGTGTCAAGAGAGGTATCCTCAACCCTCTGGGTTCCTTAATTAAAATTATAACGGGAAATTTAGACTATAGTGACGCAATTAGATACGATAAACTTACAGCTAAACTTGAAAACGATCAGACTATCATTAGAAATAAAATTACCTTAATATCTAAAATGCTCGATAGTTTTATCAATTCTACTGAAGTCTTAAATCAAAATTCTAATATATTAGATAAGCGTTTAAAAATTGTAGAATCTATGATTAAGGAATTAGCATCTAAGGATAATCATTGGGTTTATACTACTTATGTTGTAAGCCTTTTAAATTTATTTGTTAGTAATTTTCGTTCTATTTTTATAAAATTAGGAGAAATAGAGACTGCTCTAGCATTTAGTAAAGTATCCATATTACATCAAAGTATTATTAATTCTACTGAGTTGTTGCAACATTTAATTCTTATATCTCAAACTGAAAATTTAGTGTTTAAAGCGAGTGAGGCAAATTTAGTAAAACTAGAAGAAACTATTAATGTTAAATCGTATATTAAACAAAACCAGATTACGTTCATAATGGAGGTTCCAATTACAGATAATTATACTTATAACTATTACAAATTATACTCTATACCTATGTACCGTGAATCCGATAGTAATACCGTTTCCATTTTTCCTAAATATCCTTACCTGTTGGCAAAGGGGATGAAATACTTACCGGTCGTAAAACCGTGCCGATCGCTCGCTGCTGGAGAACAATTTCTATGCGATGAACAAAATCAAACGCCATATCCTGAAACTACTTGCATAGAACAACTGCTTAAATTTGAAGGAAACCCAATGCACTGCGAACAACAGCTAATCAATATAGAGAATGCGAGAATTTCAAGAATCACACCTATAAGTTGGATACTTTTCTCAAAATACAGAAATACTCTGACTCAAATTTGCAATGGTGATGTCAGCAAATATCCTGTCGTGGGCACATACATAATGACCATCGACGAACCATGTAGCATCGAGATCCAGAATATAACGATTCGCCCTCACCAAGTAATCACTGAGAATGATCCTGTAGAACCAACAAAAATTATAGTTTTGCCGCAATTACCTGTGAATAGAACTCCAATATTATCCAGTACACGTGTACTCAATGCGAGGCATCAACTTGGACGAAGTTAAATATATGTCAACGATATTAAAGCAATCAGTGTTCAGTGATAGTGAAATGGTTAACAGTGAAAGAAATTTTAGATTCAGTGCTACTTTAGGCTATACGTCTCTATTTTTAATCTTTGTACTTGTAATTCTATTTTTACTTTACTTACTTCGTTATAAGATATTAAATGTAACATGTCTGCGAAATCATCGGATAGTTATTAAAAATGAACAAACCGATAATTTCGCACTTAAGGAGGGAGGAGTTACGCATCCACCCCAACCCTCTGTATTAGGTTGAGCAATAGCCTTCCGCTGGCCTCAGCAAGACCACCGGAGAGTTCTTGCAATTTAGCATAAGCGTTGCAGTTATTGAAAAACATTTATTTCGCAATAAGGTATCGATTGTATCATTGCATGTAATTCTGGCATTAACATTTGTGACTCCAAATCGTCCACTTGTTATAGTTAATAATTAAATAAGTTTAATTTTAATTTTATTTTATTTTTTTTAAAAAAGTCAACTCGCTCCCGCAAAGTTTAACTAGGTTATATTAAGTAATATTTATTTATTTACCTATTTTTATTTATTAAAAAAAGCCTAATCAATAGTTGTTCCAATAGGATTTATAAATTATTATGCACAACAATTACAAATAAACACAACATTCACAGAAACTAATACAGTAAAAGTTCCTTAATCGCGCTTCCTTTATTCGTGTTTTTACTATTCGCGGATTAAAAAAATGCGACCCAATTTCTATATTCACGACTAAAAATTTTTTTTATTCGCGGATTTAATAAGTACATACATAATAATAAAATTATTCCAATAGGTATCTTACCCAATATCCTTGTCAAATGGACTAATAAGAAAGTAAAATAGATCTTATAACAAGTTTGCCTAAAGTACATAATATTATGTTCTTAAATGATATCGCCGAGGCCTTTGACACAAGCCGCCTTTGTCGCAAGCCACCTCTGCAGCGATTGATGTTTTTGAGAATGTAAATAAACAGAATGGAAGCAACCTTATAACTCAATAAATAAAGTATATTTTTAAATGTAGTTCCGTTTATAGTAAAGTTACAAAAATTGTGATCGAGTAAGGGGGCGTCCATAAATTACGTGAGGTGTTTTTTTAAATTTTCTGCACCTCCCTCCCCCCCTGGTGAGATGTCGTGAGAATTTATTCAACCCCTCCCCCATCCTCGAATCTCGCGTGAGATTTTTCAAAATGTGAGTTTCTTATACGTAAACGCCATCAACATTGAATCATCGTATCCATTTAAATTACATCATGAAGCAAAAACTGATAAAACTATTGATTACTACACAAAACGACAAAAGCTTAATAAATTGATATTATTTAAAGGAAATTAAAATACATAGTTTAATATAAAATCCTCGTTTTATTAATTCCCTAGTATCAGTACCACCAGATAGTACCGAGTAAACAGATTGCACAATGTGTCGCATCTGCACGCATTGCTTAATCTTTGAACTTGAAGCCACGCCTCGCTCGTTCCACACGTACCCCACCACATCGGCCGCGCGCAATGTTTTTGTTTGGAATAACCCCTCTAGTAATATATCTCGATGTTTTACAATAAAATCGTGTTAAGAAATTACAAGAAATTACAAAAAAATGACTTATTCATAACCTTTCATTGTAATAGTTTAAAAATTGAAAGCCCAGCTTCACCACAAGGTCTGAATGATACAGACCTTACATAAAAAGAGAGTTTAATCATTGCTAAGCAGTAGATGAAGCAAAGTCAAGCAGTAGTAAATTGCTAATTGAGTAATTATTTTATAACAGAAGGCGATTGAAAATACATTATTTTGTACCTTCATTTGCATGTAACAAGTATGGTTTACACAATATATATCAGCTGATAATTGAGCTTAATTATATAACTGAACGTACAGTGAAATGTAATAAACTAATGTATTTATTTGAACAGATTTTACCCACATGTTGCCAAAGAATTCACCGTTTCACAAACATATTTACAGAGACCTAAATAATACAATATAAACATGTCCTTAGAATATAATTATATGTCTAAGATAAACTTGAACATGTTTATTATAAAAATATTTACTTGTAAAGCTGTTTGGTTTCTATTTATGATTAATAAATGAGTGTGTGCGTTACCCAGGCAAAATGTTTTGCTTTAGAGAGATGAGACTTAAACAAATAATTAGTGTATCATGAGGAGCAATTTGTTTACTAATAGCAAAATTTGTTTGAATTGTAGTTTTTAAGTTATTTAAGAAAAACAAATTTTGCTGGAGTAACGTTTGAAACGTTACCCAGGCAAAATCGTCTTTCAAAAATTAGTTTCAGCACGGAACCAAATACATGAATAGATAGCTTTTGTTGCGTAGTAAATGTTTATAAATAGCAAAATTTGTGTGTGGTATAGTTCTTTAGTTATTTAAGATTTTGCTGCGGTAACGTTTTGGGATTTCCCAGATCTCGAAAACGGCTCAACGCAGAAGTTTGAAAAAAATACCAATAAAAGACCTCAATTTGTTTAAATTTGTTTAATCATTAGTTTTTGATTTGGTTGACGTAAACCAATGTAATTAAATGGTTTCAAAAATCAGAAGAAACGGGTTTGCAAGTAAACCAATACACTTATAACCAAATAAACAGCTGTAAAAAATACCCGTGGTTCGACGCTTGTTTACATCAGAAATATTAGATTTCATACTTTACACATTAAGAAGATAAAAACAAATTTGATTTATTTTAGACTGGTCGTACTTTAGCGATCAAATACGCAGTTCCCATAACATTAAGAAACATGGCATACTTTAAACAAATTAAAATGATTCCTGAAAATTCCTTCCTGTTAATTGCAGCTTTGAATTACGGCTCTAATGAAAGTTATCTCAAAAACAAGATTATGTCAGCAATTCTCTAATGAGCCGACCAAATTGAAAAGGTCACATAAAAGCGACCGCACCATACATAAGCGCAACCATCTGAAATGAACAGGATAATATAGATGTTTTGTTAGTACAGTTGAATACAAAAGTTTTCTGGTCAGGTTAGTTAAAATAATAAAATGGTTAAGATTCATTATTTTTATTTAAAAAATCAGTCTCATACAAATTATATGTATTGCTTTGCCTTAGCATCAACATTTTTGAGTTTTGTTACGTGTTACTTAGAGTGAATATTTTAACATTACATGTGACTGCCACAGGTGGATAACCCGTGAACCAATCATTGTCAAAGCGTCGTAACCTTCTTTTAACTTAATGTTGAAATATCCACTCTAAGTAACACGACATAAAGCTCATATTTCAATACCACAGTATAGTACAGTAAGGGTAAAAGGTCTAATTGGAATATAACGTTTCCTATGGTCTTACTTGAATATTTTAATTTATTTTAATTTTGAAAATAAATCGTTTATTTTTTAATGATTTTTAATTATTTTTACTTCATACTGAAACACAACTGTACTGTAAAATAAAAACATTTAATACTCACATCGTTCAAAGACGTTGTCGTACACACACACATAAACCACAAGCACTTCTCTCCAAAACACTTGGTTCACGACTGATTGTTTCATTGGTTCGGTCGGAGCTAGCGTACCCATAGATAGAGCGTACTCAACTACTCACAGCTAAAGAGTAAGTAAGACAAGGCATATAGCTGTTGCGTTGCATTGCACACAGCGATGCGCGCTGCTCTGACTAGCATCAAGAACGTTAAAACGTTTTTAGCGTGGCTTTGCGTTGTGGTATCAAAATAAAACATTTGGTTTAACAGAAACAACAAATTAAGTACTAAAAATATAGCTACATGTATATATGTTTGTATTGTTTTAAATCACACTATAAATTATACACTATGATATTACACTTTTATTAACTAGTAAAAATTGTGTAATATGGTACTGCACTTAAAAAATATTAAAAAATCGGCTTCACGAATAACGTTTTTCTGCTTAACTGTACAAAACATCGGTTACCAAGCTGCTAATTTGCGAAGATTACCCGTACGTACGGTGCAGTCGCTTTTACGTGACCTTTTCAATTTGGTCGGCTTATTAGAGAATTGCTGACATATTCTTGTTTTTGAGATAACTTTCATTAGAGCCGTAATTCAAGGCTGAAATTAACAGGGAAGAATTTTCATGAATCATTTTAATTTGTTTAAAGTATGCCATGTTTCTTAATGTTATGGGAACTGCGTATTCGATCGCTAAAGTACGACCAGTCTAAAATAAATCAAATTTGTTTTTATCTTCTTAACGTGTAAAGTATGAAATCTAAAATGTCTGCTGTAAACAAGCGTCGAACCACGGGTATTTTTTACAGCTGTTTATTTGGTTATAAGTGTATTGGTTTACATGTAAACCCGCTTCTTCTGATTTTTGAAACCATTTAATTACATTGGTTTACGTCAACCAAATCAAAAACTAATGATTAAACAAATTTAAACAAATTAAGGTCTTTTATTGGTATTTTTTTCAAACTTCTGCGTTGAGCCGTTTTCGAGATCTGGGAAATCCCAAAACGTTACCGCAGCAAAATCTTAAATAACTAAAGAACTATACCACACACAAATTTTGCTATTTATAAACATTTACTACTCAACAAAAGCTATCTATTCATGTATTTGGTTCCGTGCTGAAACTAATTTTTGAAAGACGATTTTGCCTGGGTAACGTTTCAAACGTTACTCCAGCAAAATTTGTTTTTCTTAAATAACTTAAAAACTACAATTCAAACAAATTTTGCTATTAGTAAACAAATTGCTCCTCATGATACACTAATTATTTGTTTAAGTCTCATCTCTCTAAAGCAAAACATTTTGCCTGGGTAACGCACACTAAATGAGTTCCTACTAAGATAGATTATACCTTATATTTATTCATTAGTATTCTTAGGGACATTTTAAATAAAAATTATCTCAATATACCTACCTAATTTTATAAAAAATGTGTATTAAAAAATGTAAATAGTGTGTTTTTATATTAAAAATCTACAATATTTAGTTCCGTTTTCCAAGTCTTAATCTTTATTTGTGAGTTAAAAACTGCACAAACAAAAAACAATCACATGACAACACATTATCATTATGTGCATCATATTTTGTTATCTTGAGCGAACTGGTTGCTCGTTTTAAATTTTTAATACCTTTGCATGTATGTATTTATTTTAAGAATGAAGTTCATATTTTAAATGTTGATATTATCTTTCAAATTAATCTATTCGGTCCAAAATGTTAAATTACGAAATTGAGTGAATTCTTCATTCATGAAAAAAAGTATATTATTATGTATTGAAAAGTTTTAAACCTTTTAAGTAATTTGTCACCTTATGCGATAGGTTACTTATATTCCTTTACTACTCAAAATACTTCACACAAATGTTAGTAATAAATTATTTAAAATGAAGTTACGTCCCCTCCCACAAATGTTAATCACAAACAAAATATTAGTCACAAAACACCATGCCGATTCAATACAATCAAACCACTAACAGTCTTGCAGGGTCCATGAGTTGACCGGCGAATGCGGACTCAGGCTGTAGATAGGAACTCCAAAGTGTTCCCGCAAGCATGAACTATTTGTATTCTTTAACGCTTCCACTAGTTTCTTTGTACTCTTGCCGACGTTTTCATCCCTCTTTAGAAAAGCTGCGATATCCACACCGCAGCTCTCATTGACTGCTTTACGACATTCCGCAGCAGATTGTGGTGTCGGCTTGCTAACTCCCAGCGCAGAGTTGCAGACTTCATTCACTAGCTCGAGTATGGCAACGTCCGTTTGAAATATCACTTCACAGCAGCCTAAATTGCGTGATTAGAAGGTGTTAGCTTAAATAAATACACATTATTCCTCATAGAAATGTTTTTCATGAATGTTAAAATTATTATTAAAACTTAAAACTTCAAATGTTCATAGCTTTAAGATTTGAACATTATAGTGAAAAGACTATTAATTAAATTATTTTATATAACTAATTGCTATTGTTTTTGTAAATATTAAAACAATGTTTGTATATTCAAATTAAAATTGGTATAAAATCCACGGAATAAGAAGTTTTTAAATATTTCATTAACAATTATTTTTTATAGTAATTGAGTTATTTATAGCTATATTCATTAAATAAATAAAACATTTTGTTGCACACAAAACAGAAAAACCTAAATTTGCAATTTTTCAGCAATGAAACATGCAATAAAAATTACTATACTTAATAGTAAACCAGATTGAAGACATTATTAATTATAACATTACAAATTGTGGTCTATTAATTAAAACCTACTATACAGCTTAATGTCATTAAAATTTTAAATTTACAATTTATTTTCCTTGTATAATCATATTTCATACATTAACAATGTCCACAAATGGATCATTTAAAATATTTCATAGCAGTTGTAATTTTTTCACAAGTTCGGATAGCTAATTAGATAATAATAACCATAAAAAGTGATTTTAAACATTGGCAAGTACATGAATAAGACCTATGTGTGCGATTTTTCCTAGTTACACAATTATCTAGCACATTCCAATCAGATCTCGTGTAAACATTAATTCTCAGTCAACAACTGGACCGCAACTCTTATTTGCATAGCTATGTCTTTTCATACGTAAACAAACGCTTCGGAAATTTTCAACATACGTATTTTATTCTAAAAATTACGATAACTTCGCTAATTTATTGTCTAATTTACGCCTCTAATACGAAATTACGGACGTATAATTAGACTTACTAACGCTTCACTAGCACTAGGTCGCAGTGCAGCGATATTGACATTGAGCTAGAGTTAAAAATACCTATTTACCTGCCTCCCGGTCGAACTTGTTCGGCTTTAGCTGCTCCTGCGTGTGGCCCAGGATCAGAGGAGACAGGATTCTGGGCCACAACACTGCGAAACATCCCACAACAATCACTAAAACGAACATCGTCTTTCGCGGACCTAACACCTCGTCGTTCGCCATTATCTCGTCGTGTTTTCGTATCGTTATTCACGCACAGAGCCGGTCGCACTCTACGGGAACATATTCGTGTGTGATATAAATAAAGTTTTCCTTCGTTTCATCCACGAGAAAGTGCAGAGCGACGCAATGACAGCTGTCAGACACCCTCCGCCCCGCGGTGCGGGAGCGATCGGAAAATCGTACGCGAATTTATTACGGGAGCGTTTGCCGGTTGCCTTCTTCGATCTTCTTTAGTAGAACGCCGATGGATTGAGCTGGCTCGATGTGACACAGCCGTATATAATATTCAATCAGCTATGCCGACATCTTGCCTTCCCAGCCACCGGCTTGTAGAGTAGTGAAATCGTCGGTCCGGTCACTAGATTAGTTCAAATATTGACAGAGTAAATTATCGTTTGACGGGCGAGCGTGCGGCGCTCGCGGGCAGAACTCGGTACAATATGCCTGGGCGCGGAGGCGGCGCTGGCTAATAACCCTTCCCCACCGCGGCATGGTCTACGCGCGCAAGATGAATACCAATTAGCCGCACCGTAGGTATTTGTCATTAGATGGTGTCTTATGGAGTAAGGTACTCCCTAACCCATGAAGTACTTTTCCACCAACTTCCACGTGAAGCCTATTTTGAATTATAAAACTGGCTACCGTCACACCCAACTCATAACGGGTGACGCATAATCGCTTGTATTCGTTGCTCCGTGCCTGACTATAATATGTACTTAATACAGGTTTTATACTATTTAAACATGTTTAAAATGCTACTGCTTACTTATAGAATAACATTAAATAAGATTTTATTATTATGTAGTACAAACAATGTGGTTGTATGAAGTGTAGTCTTATTGGATGGAGAACAAGATTTTTGAAATCTACGAACCACAATTTGTATTAAATTTCTCGACATTTTATGGAGAAAACAAACAACATACTATTTGCATGATACTTACTTACATATAATATTTTCGAATTTCAGTTTTCACATTTTACGGTGGAACTGACCTTTCACGAAAAAACTACGCGGCTGAAATTTTTATACCGATAAATTATATAGAATTTTTTAGCATGTTAAATAATAAATATGTACGTAAAATGTAATCCCTGAAAATTATGTATAATTATGTGTAGCTATGGAAATCTATATACATACAACTAAAGTGTACATTGTTTTTCATTTGTAACTAAGTACTTTGTAGGAAGCTAATTGTAACGGTCTATTTCAAATATAACCGACGCGGCGATTCTTGGTTCCTTCGTTCTCGAGATAATATTTAAATAAAATAAAAATCATTAAAGGAAAAATAAAAGACATGTTTTTTGGAAGATATGGATGTATGAACATAATTCACCTTCCAATAAAGAAGAGAATGGGTTGACTTTTTGGTACTGCTTTAAAAAAAGCTTTGAGTAAAAAAGTAGCTATCCTGTAATAGAAAAGAAGGAAGGAAAGACTCAGGATACCATTTTGGCTCTCATAAATTATATGTATCACAAAAAATAACATACAAAACAGTTCTCATCGAAATTCTGAAGTTATGTAGCTATTTCAGGCGAGATAAATAATTCAGGATGATATCAGTTTTCAGTAGGCAAGCAATGAAGTTAGAAAAAATAAAGGTATTCCTAAAATTTGCAAAATTAACCACCATCTACCATAGAAATCGTCAAACATAGATATTTCCAATCCAACTATAATATTATATAGGTACCTAATATTTTGATCAAACAATGATGAAGTAAAACAATATCACCTTTATACGTTAATTTAAAAGATAAGACTTTCTCACGAATAAAACAAACTTCCCTTCATCGGTTCTAACTTCTTTATCCGCACCCCAAGGATGCGTTTCCTCTACAAAAGTAAACATAATATCTTATATCCTGCATGTTTACAGTATTAAAAATTTTTTAGAGGGTATACGCGCTTTAAAGACTAAAAAAAATCATGAATTGAGAACTTCAACTCAAACTGTAATTACTGTAATCATAGAATTTGCATGTCTGCTTACATATTTTTATTATTTAGGTACACATTTTATTCCTTGTTGAACATCGCATGCGGTGCAACGAAGGAAGAACGAGGAATAAAGCTAAGGAATAAAGTCAATTTTATTATTACATAAATTTATTATTTTAAGTCTGCTTTCAGGCCATGCTGCATATATGTTTTCAGGTCAGATCCAAGAATGTGTAGAAAATAAAATATATCTAATACTCAATAACCTTTATAAAAACAGTTGTTTTTTACGTGTCGTATGTACTACCTTTACATCTGCATATCATTGGTGTCTATAAAGGAAGACACGACGAGACGATATAGGAAGTAGGAACCGTCATAGTCGCTATAGTAAGTAGTCAAATAATTTCTGGAAAACTCCAATACTTAAGGCAGCAAAACGTAGCTCAAAGCCTTTACTATGGGACAATCACCATTTCGATATACCATTTGTATGCAATGCGCATACATCCCTTGTACAAACAATAGGCTGGTAGCGCTCCTTTCCACGCAGGAAACGTCGCACGCGCAGCAACTACGAAGTGAGTTGCCATATATAAAGCGTCTACCTGGATGCAAGAGACAGCGGCCATAAACACGGGACATCCTGGTTAGTTTCCGGTGAAGTTTTGGTTCATTGCGGAAATGCGTGATTCAAATTTAAGTTGCGCGATTTCCGTATTCTATTTTCGTTTTAACGGTTAGGCCTTTTGTATTCTAAAGCTTTTTTAAATATATAAAAATAGTTAATATGCCTGGATGAAAGACACTTAGCTAAGCGGATTGAGATTACATTACAATAGAATGTACCCAGTAGTAACACTTCATCTTCATCTTGTGCTCATTCCTGTGCCTATCGCTAATGTCCATTTGGCTGTCCTCGAGAGCAGCAGTAGTAAAACTATGATTTAAATCTACTTTTTGTGCATAAAATTTATATTCACGCAGGATCAATAACTAAACAGTAGGTACCAGTAGATAGGTTATGGGCAGGTATATATGTCTGCCTATACCCTACAATATACATACTGCCTATATATAGCAGGCACTTAAAATTTGCAATCAACATATAAAATAACCTCTATCCTCTAACCTCTATTAATTTCAGATCTGTTCAAAAGATTTACAGCTGTCAAATTTTAAATCTCGATAAATATGTTTCATAATTTTAACATTCATGGTTTAGCAGTTAACACATTGCAATTTTACGAGTTACATTAATTATTATTATGATGGGAACTAATGTTCACCTCATATTAGGTTTAATAGGTTTCAAGAATTATAATGGAAAGTTCCTATGTACAAGGTGGTACCGTACAAGTGATGATGAAGTTAGGTATACGTTGTTTAAAGTTTAAAGCGCGTCACACACGGTGAAGATACTATATAATATTTTATCTTATGTACCATTTAAACTTCATCTACTAGTCAACTGTAAAATGTAAACTTCCATTTTCAAAATTCAAATTTTATTCTTCGTCTTCGTACATCATACTTCGTACTTCATAGCCCGTAGAGCCACAATAGAGCATAGGTAATAGGTATTGTCTATTGACGTTTTTTTTTATATCGCCTTTTTCGTAGTGCACGTGCTAGGTACCTATGTAGGTATTTACTTATCAGATTTTATATTATTAATAATTATAATTAATCGTGGTATTAGCAGAAAATTAGCAGTAACTATGTCGAAAGGGCAGTGGGCGCCACAGATGAATGGATGATGTAACGAGATGATTCACTCAATTAATTAGAATACGCCTTCTTTACACTATTAACTGCATTTTAATGAGTAACTTAACCGACTTAAGTTTACTGAAAGCTATATAAACAAACCACATTAAAAAGCTTTATTGCACGCCTCATAAGCGAAGCGTTGAGGTGGGTACTACTGTCACTTCGCGCAAAACATCTGATTTTTCAAACTTAAAATGTCTTTATGTATCATACATTGCACTTGTAAGATAATACATACACACACATATTAAGAAAAAACACTATTTTTACCGTTCATGATATTTTTGATGTCATTTTTGTTATTTAAACTAGTTAAAAAACAGTTTAAAAAAGTTCTGTCTTGGACGTCCGTGTGTCTGTATGTGCGGATCCTTTTTCTTGTTAACACGATAGCGACCGAAATACTTTACTAATCGAGTCTTTTTTTTTTTCTCTTACGCTTGAGTATGCTCAGGAATAGAACCCTTTCATTTTTCAGGGTCTGATTCGATGTGGTTTAATTGTTATTAAATAAACAAAAATAATAATTAATAAATATTTATTAAAAAAAATTATGAGGCGTGCACTTTTGGATTTTCCAAATTATTTTTAAATTAGTGCCTTTGTACGTAAATATAAATTTGTACTAATTTGGTAGTTACTCAGTGAATCATTTAACCATCATTTACCTAACTATAAAATAATTTTGCTTTACGAAACAGTTGAAAACTATTGTTTTTATGAATGCTTTTCAATTGTGCATTTTTGCATACGTTTCACATCATTTTAGGAATTATAATTATTGTATTTCTATATCACCATATAAAATAATAAATAATTGTAATATGACAGTGTAGCAGCTTAATTGCCTCATAATTTCAGTCGTAGGACATCATTTACTTTAGCTTTAATATAATAGGCACAATACTAGGTTTCCAATATTTGTTTCTAAAAAAGGTTGAAAGTAAAATTTAATAATAAAATTAAAGTAAGGAAAATCAATAATTTCAATAAATTCATAATTCTCTCAAGGTCTTTCATACATTTCTAACATGACTGCATCAACCTGCATTTTAAAGTAGCTACTTTATTAGATACTAAGCATAACTATTAACTATTAACCATATTATTAACTACTAGCGGTCCGCCCCGGCTTCGCCCGTGGTACATATTTACGTTTTCTCTACATAAGAACCATCCTCGTACTTCAAGGAATATAATAGAAAATAATAATCGAAATCGGTTCAGCCATTCACACGTGATGCCGTGACAACGCGAAACGGGTGCAGACCCGCCGCCTTTTTAATTTTTATAGCTCCCGCCGCGCAGCGCGTCGAACGCGGCAACTGATACACAAAAATAATCCTTATGGCATGATTCTGTATTCACGCGCGATGACTTATAACGTATTTCATGTATAACTTTGGTGTTTCTACACCGATTTACATGATTCTTTTACTATAACCTGCCCAGGAGTATGAAGAATAATTGTGCCAAATTTAGTTAAAATCCGTCGGGTAGTTTTTGTTTCTATAACGAATATACAGACAGACAGACAGACAGACAGACAGACAGACAGACAAAAATTTTACTGATTGCATTTTTGGCATCAGTAGCGATCCCTTATTACCCCTTCATAGTTTTTTTTTAAATATATTTCATGTACAGAATTGGCCTCTCTACAGATTTATTATAAGTATAGATTAACCAGGGAGCTCCCTGCCACATATAATATCACAATACTCTACCTACTAGTCCCTGCCACGTAGAACAAATCATACGACGACATGATGGGAAGCAGGCCTACGCTATCGTAACTTATCTATGGTTACTTTCAAAACTACGTTGGATACTTACTAATATTATTAGCAGCAATGTCCTCTTCATTTCGGGTGTACCCACTGAATATTTAATTACCTACTTTTTTTTCAATAAATTCAGCAAAGACGGATATACTTACTCACGTTCACGTTTTATTAGTGGAATGTAAAACTGTCAAATATATTTACCTAGCTTCTTTTACAACTAGTATTTAGCCCAAGTCAGGCAGAAGCTAGTAAATGTGATGAGCAGTCGCGTGCGCATATCTCCGCGTGCCGCTATTGTAGTGTACGCGAGCTGAATGTGAGAACGAGTTGGTGATATACAGAGTCGCATCGTGGTCGGTACAGTACAGTTTGATAGTAACAGATAATATTATACAGATTACAGAATGCTTTATGGCTGTAGGTTACTCGTATAGTTATGCTTAGTCTATACAAATATTATAAAGAGGAAAGGTTTGATTTTTTGTTTGTTTGTTTGTTTGTATGAATTGAATAGGCTCCGAAACTACTTGGCAGATTTGAAAAATTATTTCACTGTTGGAAAGCTACATCATTTCTGAGTGACATAGGCTAGGTTTTATCCCGGAAATCCCACGGGAACGGGAACTATGCGGGTTTTTTTTTGAAAACGCGGGCGAAGCCGCAGGCGGAAAGCTAGTATCTAATATACTGAAACTTTTCTTGAGCCCATTACTAAATATAGAATATTATGTTTATGGATAGAACTGATAGTGTAGCAGAGCTATTACGAAATTATGTGTTAAAACGTTTTAATAAAATAAACACAATTTGTTCTTACAGGCTAAAATTGATAGTCATTGAAATCATCTTCCTTTTCTTTCTTTCAAATTTCTCTCAGAAACAGTACCTATGTTAAACGTATCAGTGACGTTCCAAATATCGTCCCGTATGTTTTCACGTAGGTCCCAATGTTCAGCCAACAAAAAAGGGACCAAAAAAACGGTTTCTTTTTATACATTGACAGGTCCAACTTGAATTAATATGTCGTGGTTGTTCGAACCTTTGGGTTTTATCTTAAGTGAAAAAACACGAGTTTATATCCAACGAATGAGTATTATAAATATTTACATACATGTTTTTATCTTTGGATGTACCTATATAAAAATGTTCATGTAAAATGCTGAAAGGGCATAGCAACAATGCTGCTACGCATAGCTTTGTATTAGAACAATGGATTATGTTTCATACGGTCTACACTCTACAGCCTGTGTGGTCTCTAAGTCAAATAAAATCAATAACAAAATTAGTCATTACAAAAAACTTTTATTTGAAGAAAGTCTTGCACAGGTAACCCAGGTTAGTGAAGTCCCATGTCCCCATTGTGGGGTAAAAGGCAGATGCATTATACCTACATCTGTTTCACTGATCGATTTTCTTTAAGGACAAGTAGGTGATCAGCCTTCTGTGTCCTACCAGACCAAGGCCTTTTTTTTTCGTCTCCACCGGGAATCGAACCCAGGACCCCTCGGAGTTACGCTCACGCGTCAACCACTGTACCGAGGAGGCGGTCATCAGTCATCAGCCCAGGTTAACATACTATTTATTCATAATTCAATGAATTTCAGCACGCTGACAAGACGGCAGTAACTACTTTTTTGATAAAAAGCGCTCTGAAATTTTTCGAGTTCAATAACATTATTTTTGGTCACTCCATGCAGCACCAGCTGGATTTGTAATTACTGTTATTTAGTTTAGTTTAAAGACGACATTTAGTTAAATACAATTTGAAAAATGAAACATAACGAACATTTTGTGGTCACTACCGCCCATAGAAACTAGCTTTGAGGTAAGTACTTTGCTGAATTTAACGGACATCTTCGCTCTTTCATTGAAGCTTTTTCTTGCCTCAATATATCACATTATTAGAACTACGTATTTACATCAAAAGATCTCAGAGATAGGTATATTTAACGATCAACTGAAATAGATAGAGTTTAAAATAAAAAAACCTCAGATTACCACCTCAAAATCCATTCACGCGTTGTCTTACGAACTGCTTTGTTACATTATTACCTAATGTATTTTCATGTAAATTTGTAGAACGAACCATTTTTACCAGCCTCGTGACCTCTGTGTTAGCATAGCGACATGACGTTTTGTCACATTATCGCTAAAATCACCGCCCTTGAACGCACAATAAGGTTTTAAATTGGTGTAAATAAATATACTTACATGAACATATTGTAACGTATGCAATTTAACGCCTTTGAGTTATTTAAGTAGACCTATGTTAGCTTGAGACTGATGATAAAGAAGGGCACCAGATATAGAGGTTTAAATAACCAAATAATATAATAGAATGCTGCACGGACCTCATCTAAGAACTAACTTATGAATATGTGTGTTGCTTGTGATTTTCTGTACTTATTATATTTTTATATTACCTAATTAACGTTATAGAACTAACAATGTAACTTAATATGTTATTAAAAAAAGTAACCAATCGCTGAATATTTTAGGATTTGATAAATTTTATCATTGTCGTTTTTAGGTTCTTAACAATCATGACTAAACTGCAAATCTTGAAAATCTAAATATGACTTATTATGCGCAATACGACAAACACAGTCATCATAGCAGTTATATAGTTATCATATAGGAATATTACGGTCTCAATTTGTCCACAAAACCATTTGTCCAATGAACAATCAAGCATTGGAATCCATTTAACCATATTAATAGCTATTGGTCACCCCGGCGTCCATATTGGAAAATATATATTCGAATCACGTTTCCCGCCAAAGACAACGACTCGCCCGACTGAATAGAAAGAATGATGGAATTCATGTTCGGCTGTATAGGTATGATATACGATGAATATTTAATACATATTTCTAAGAATAAAACTTTAAAATGCACGATAAATTTTATAGTTGATACCGCTTTGGCGGTCTACTTTTCATATATGTACCAATTTGCAAAACTAATGTATTCCATTGTTAATATGTAGTATAATCAGTTTCAAAACTTTAAAATTGTTAAAAATATAGGTAACATTTTCTAATGTGCTGACCATGCTGACCAATGTATTAGTTGTATACGTAGTATATTATTATTAGTCTGTGGTATTAGCGTTCATGATTCTATATATATAAATGTTTATGCATGCAGTGAGTAGTGACGATAGACGTGCAAGTTTTTAATATACATACTTATCGAAATTCTGGTATATCTTTTTTTTTATGTTATAGGGAGGCAAACGAGCGGACGCACTGCCTGGTGGTAAGCAGGTTGCGTCGCCCATAGACCATAACAGAGGTTATGGTTGTTGCCTACCAGAATAGGATAAGGGGGATGACGGAATTAAAATGGCATAAAGCGGAAGCTATGCGTGGATTGGGAAGCGGCGGGAATTTATTGGCCTTTTAAGAAACGATATTTTTTTTTCTTAAAATTTTCCAAATCATAGCTCCTAGGAAACACAGCAGATGGCAGACTATTCTAGAGCTTACAGGTCCGTGGAAGAAAAGAGCGAGTGAAACGCACTGGTGCTCCGCCAGCCATCTAGGTGGTAGAATATCTTTTATTAAAACCCTATTTTACGGTTAATCATAGCACATTTGGATGAAGTTTTAAAAGAAAAATCCCTTGTAGGGATGTCGGATGGATGAAATCTTTAAGGGATGCTTAATCTTGCTTGCGACCTTATAGACCTATTTGCGAGTGGTACGACGCGGACGCGGACGTTGCTAATTTTGTTGTTTTATACACTGAGATATACATATGGAGACGACACCGCCTACATCACTTATGTTCCGCTCAACATACGCCATATGGCGTAACTGCACGCTCATTTTTTATTAATTGTTTTAAAGTGAAACGCATCAAATATGCCTTCGTGTGTGTTACGATATTGCACAAATAATACAAATAATACGGAAAAGTGCAAAGGAATAACTTTCATCGGTAAGTACCACCAGGTTGTCTGGAAGAGATCGCTGTCTGAGCGATAAGACCGCCTGTTGTGCTCTTTTATTAACAATGTATTGTGTCCTTACTTGTACTTTTCTCTGTGGTGCACAATAAAGTATTTTTGTTTGTTTGTACCTAACTAGATAATAATTTTTAAAACTTAGTTAGAGCAAAAAAATGGCGCACAGATTTTGTTCGTGATGTCTCCTCCATACGTAGTAATATTATCTCAATGGTTTTATACTGAAAATTGAAATAAGCAAATATTCGTTAACAATAATAGGAGGAATATAAATAATTTAAGATTCTTTGTATTATAAAAATGGTTCAATACAATGTAAATAAAAGCTGAGATATGGCTGAGATTTGATATTTCACATCGTTTCACATCATTGCTAGAATCTTGGCTAGAATCTACTGAGCTGGCTTGTTATGATGATGGATAATATTTTAACTTTCCCAACAACACTCGTCACTCATAATTAAAATAAGATTATAAAGAGGAAAGGTTTGTTGTTTTTGTATGTAACGAATTAAAACTTAACAGTTTAGAAAATCCAAGAGTGCACGCCACATAGCTGTCATTCAATTAAAAAAAAATAAAAAGAAAACAAAAGACTCGAAATTCAAATCTTTCGCGCTATTGTAACTAGTTACCAATTTCGCTAGTTACCAAGTAAATGAAAAAAATGCTATTTGCTATTACAAACTGTTACAAACGAGTAAATAGTTTAGAGTTTAGATCCTACAATCGATAATTAGTGATTTCAGTTTTTGTTAATTAAAATTAAACTTTAATTAGAATTTAGATCCGTGATCTTCGAAAGGAAATAAATTTAGTTGTAGTCTAAGAATTTAGATAACACCGAAGCGTTTAAAAATTGAATTCTATATGATTATTATAAGTTATTACAAGTTTTTCGCGAGTTAACGGGACCACGCCGGTTATACGTACCTTCTTCACTCATGTCACGAACAGCACAGAGCAAGTGATACAGACAGGTACAAAATATTTTTTTTAAACATTATATTTTTCATAATGAAAATTAGCGCATCACCTTTTGCAGGCATTTATTTTACGACTGATGTGCTAATTTTCATTAACCCTGTATTTAAGAGCATTTGTTTTTAAAATGACTGTTGTAACTAGTATTTTCTCTTGACAATGATGTGTAAATATTATTCTACGAATGCGATAGAAAATAAATGTAGACCGTACTCTTTTATTAAAAAAAAAATCACTTGATTTGTGTTAGGCGCGAGTAGAACACTACCTCAACGCTTGAGGCGTGCAAACGGTGCAAAACGTTCAAGAATAATTAATTTGCAATCACAAAGTTGCATATATACCTACTAAGTATATACTTATTTTATCAAGTAACTAACATGGCTCTATTTTATATTTTTCAACTCTGGCAAATCTGGCCTATGCGACTAGTTTATAAAATTTACTATAAAAGTTACATATTATAATGTCGCTTTTTTATGTAGGTATAGAGACTAAGTCATAATAGAACAGCCCCCCTAGTCAAGTGGCTTTCTGTTAGCGTAGCGTTCAATAGAATAGACTACGAATGTATGAGATTGACGTAGGCTGTAGATAAACGTATCTACAGGTTACGTCAATCTCATACATTCGTAGTCTATTCTATTGAACGCTACGCTAACAGAAAGCCACTTGACTAGGGGGGCAGACCAGCCCCCCTAGTCAAGTGGCTTTGGACTCAGGAGGCAGGATATTTTACTTATTAAAAAATTTAGTTTAAAATTACATATTATTAATTTTCAGCAAATTGATATACTGTAGGTAGGTAACTTAATGTTGTATTTTCCTGTTACTAAACGTGCAGTAGACCATATTGTATTCAATTTTATGCTATGTAAAATAATTTTGAAATTTTTCCTTTGTTGGAAAATCATAAATAAATACCATTGAGTTACCATGTACTACGTACTAGAGAGGGCATCTCTACTAAACTATTTCTAACACGAGTTAGAGTCAATCGTCTCAAGCCATTATTTTTTTTTGTTACATTTATTGGTTTTAATTGATAATTTTATTCATATTTTTTTAATATGATAAACAATATTTATTTGTTACATTGATTGGTTTTAATTTATAAGTAATAAAAGGCAGAATATCTACAAAGTGTTTACTCACTAGCCGGCCGGCGCCGCCGCGCTTGTTACACAGATTTTGTTCGTGATGTCCTCTCTATAATAATACCTCAATGATAAATACCTAAATAACATTTATTTGATACAATCGGTCCGCCCCACGCAGCACCACGGCTTCGCCCGTGGTACATGTTTAAGTTTTCTCTCGATAAGAGACTGGGCAACGCTGATCGCTTACCAGCAGGCGTTGCGTCTGCTCTGCTACCTCCTCTTTTATAAAAAAAAAATAAGAACCATCGTATTTCAAGGAATATTACAAAGAATTAACGAAATAGGTCTAGCCGTTCTCGAGTTTTGAGCTTAGCAACTCATTTTCATTATATAGAGATTGACTATTATAATCTCGGGTCCACTCGGGTGAAGCACAAATTATTCAACTATACCTACTAAATTCAACCTCCATTTTTGAAGTCAGTTAAAAATCGTGTGACATGTCCTGAACACAGTCCTGAAAAACGCGTCTGTTGAATGAAAAGTATAGGCGTGATTAGTAAAAAAAACTGCTAGATAGGTAATGAAATAAGGCATCAATAAAGTTGAAAATATATGTACTTCGAACTCACAATTTTATATATTAAAATAACGATAATGGACATTATTGACAAGTTTTATGGTATTACTACTTTTTACCCCATTAATAATTGACCAAACCGTTTTAGCTTTATTATTAGAATCGCGTATTTTATCCTTTATATAACTACAAACGCTTCGCAGTGAAACAAACTTTTTTTAGTAAAAGATTTTGGGTAGTTACTTAAGTAAGTAATATTCTAATGGGTGAGATAGGTCTTTGTTAAATTCCTTCGAACCATATAACTCATAAATAATATTCCTGCACCTGTGTACATACTGTATTCTAGGTGTCGCCATTTTCTAAATGGTAAATCCTTAGATGCTGAAATATTTTACTTTAAACATATTAGTTATCAAATTCATGATGTAGTAATTAAAAAGATTTGTAAACATTAAGTAAGGATTGATCATTCAGAGTCGGCAGTTTATTATAAATATTATTCATAAATTAATGAAAACATTTTTTAGTTATCGGCTAAACATTAATAATAAATTCTTTTAGGTGTGGGCCATACAGTCCCATTCAAAAACAACTTTCTGGCCACAGTGATCTGGAATTAGTGTATTCAGTATTTTTTTTTCTAAACATTACAAGTTGCAGTCTGCAGAAGTAAGTGTCATTCGTTAATCGTGTTGGGTTCATCAAAAAGTTCATGTAGGTTAAATGAAGGAACAAATTAAAAAATCAATATTAAAATGACCACATACTTACATACTATTAAATTTTTTTACACCTACTTAAACGCTTCAATATTTCTTCCATGACTGTTTCAAACATATTAGAGTCACTGGAAGGAGGTCTATAAACGCAAACAATAATGTAACGCTCCAGCTCAACACAGGACAGTTCAATGGTGCGTTCTACAGAAAGGCTAACAATGTCAGTTCGTTCTTTGCATTTTACACTATTGTGTACAAAAATAACAGAACCTCCATGAATTGCATTGCATTGCATAATTTTTAATTTATTTATTTACAACTGACATTGTTTAAGCCTCTGCACCATTCTGTTATGTACAATGGAAAAAGACTGCATATCTTCTATAGTAGTTTAAATCTTGATTTGCGATGTTGTATAATTTTTAATTCATACTAAACTAAACTTAACTAAACTTAATTAAGTAGTCTGCTTCTTTTATATGCTCATTTATTTGTATTTGAGCAGCAGAATAGTTCTTTTATCATTCATCTGAGTATTACCAGGCTTTTATTGTTTTTCTCTTAACGGATAACACTTTTTAGAGAACAACTCTTTCTAACAGTTGATTGAGTATGTTTGATAAAATTACTTGATCGACTTGATATTTGATATTTGTTCGACTTATTGTGTGAAACGAAATTAATTTTTATATAGTTTACATAGCCACATTCAGCCAGATCACATTCAACCAATTCCTCATGAAGACTACTAATTGATGTGTTGCAGCGCCGCTTGGGATTGACCTCTTGTACTTCCATTAAGCATTGAGTTAATATTATGTACTACGTACTAGAGAGGGCATCGCTACTACACTATTTGTAACACGAGTTAGAGCCAAGCGTCTCAAACATCGCTTATATCTATGACTCACTAGCCGCCCCAAGCGCGCCCCGCAACGCCGCGATTTTCGCACAGATTTTGTTCGTAGTGTCCTCTCTATACGTAGTAATAATTCCTCAATGCCATTAAGCTGCATTCTAACTCAGCAATACGGCTAAGAGCTTTCTCGTGGTCACTAGAACACTGCTGGAAGCTGTCCTGTAGAGCTTTGCACTTGTCTTTGCTGTTCATGGATGTAATGTGTGGTTCAGCTAGCTTGGCCTTCAGAAGAGAATCCGTTTTTATTATTTCCTGTATCTCTATTTCACTGTCATCTCGCTCTTGAATGAGTTGTTCACATAACAATAATTGTGAAGCTTTTAAATCATTAAGTGTAGGCTTTAATTTGTTCTCCGTATCCTTAGAAACTGTCTTGCAGGAGTTGCAGGTCAGCACGTTGTAGATTTTATTTGCTGAAACATATGAAAGAAAATGTATGAGATAATTATACCAGAATTTATTAAAGAAAGATTATTTAAACTGAAGGTTTTATTTTACTAATGATTGTAAAGAATATTGATAAATGGTTAACAGTATGATGTAGTGAAAATAATATTTTATATGTAATAATATTTTGGTTTATTGGAGAAGATATTTGAATGTGAATAACTGATGATGTTGAAAGTTGGTATTTAATAGTATCAATAAAATATGTAGTAAAAAATTACTATTATAATATTTTCTATTACATCTAACTAACGAATTTTAAATAATGATATAATTAAAAAACTCACAGCTTCTATATCCCGAAAATGCCAAGGGAACGAGAACGATGCGGGTTTTCCTTACGCGGGCGAAGCCGCTTGCGGAAAGCTAGTAATAATTAACAATTTAATTAGTTAGTACAAGCACAGAATAATAACTAGTAGCTAGCTACAGAAGCTTTTCTTCGCAATGGTTTTGAAAGAAATATGTACTCAATCTGATAAATAATATGATTTAATTTAGCTCGCGTTCCAGTCGAGCACGTGTTCATTTTATAGACCTTAATTCACGGGACAACGGTTCATAATAAGTTATATGTGGTTATACGTATTGAAAGAGTGCGGACTAGGGTCGCGTATGTATGTGTAAAAATCTTAGAGCATTAAACCAACAAAAATATCTGGAATTGTTTTTGTTTCGGCCGAAACATAAAAATACCACCAATTTAAGTTATTGTTACCTCACTAGAAAACTAATTTATTACATAACAGATCTGTTTTGAAATATGTAATCCTACTAATATTATAAAGGCGAAAGTTTGTGAGTACGTGTGTATGTATGTATGGATGTATGTATGTATGTATGCATGGATGGATTTTTGTTACTGTTTGTTACGCAAATGCTACTGAACCGATACCGATGAAATTTTGTATGTATGTAGCTAAAGACTCAGAATAACACATAGGCATAAATAGACCGGGAGATATTGACACCAAATTTCGAGTCATTTGTAACAGGATGGCGGTTCTACAGGGGTCTTAGTACGCAATGACAAAAAGAAAAATGATGGTGTGAACGTTGGTACCGGCGGCTTAGTCGCGTGGGAGTTAGTCGAACTCGTCGGAAAAATAGCGAAAGTCAAACGATTTGTAACACAAAAATTTTAGAATTTAGCGATAGCCCATAAAAAACCATATCACCAGCGTTCACACCATCATTTTTCTTTTATTTATTTATTTATTTATTTATTTATTTACGGCATACGCCAAACCATACATATATTAAACTTAATTCTAAACTTATCACTATGTTCTTAGTTCTAGGTACCTCTTACATTCTTCACCTATCATTCCAATCCCTGACACAAACAAATCATATACTGGTGCAGAATTGAGGATTGAGTTCAGCAGTGAAAGCATGCGAGGCACCGGAGACTGCTGGCGTTGAACCGTGCGTGTGCGCCAAGCAGCTAACAGTCGGTGGCTACGAGCCCGTGTATAATTGTCAGGCACATTAAGCCGTAAGAGCATTTCTACTAAATCATTAGAATCTATTTTATTGTATAAAACGTTAAGAGCAAATTTAACAGTTGATAGACTTCTACGAAGTTCCAGCGAGTTATAACCCAAACTACCCAGCAAGAATTTTGTGGGATACAGATATGGGTAATAATTAAAATTTCTCGCATACAAGTACCTTAAGAACTTCTTTTGGACCTGCTCCAACATAAGGACATATTTTTTCTCGTAGGGACTCCAGACAATGGAATTAGTCTCTAGAATACTCCTAACAAGTGCCGAGTAGAGAACTCTAATAGCGCTATCAGAAAGTCCGACAGAGTTGCGCAGTAAGAATCCTAAACGTTTGTATGCAGCGTTAGAAACATTGTGAATATGCTCATGAAACGAAAGATGAGGCACGAATGTGATACCTAAGTCGCGTACTTTATTCACACGTGATATTCGATCCTGTCCCAAACTATAAACATAGTTCCGTATATAGGCTGAACGACTAAATGTCATAAATTCACACTTGTCAATATTAAAGTGTAGTTTGTTCTCCACACTCCACATATAAACTGCATCTACGTCTGTTTGCAAGCGGCAGTAATCTTCATCCGATTTAATGACCTTAAATATTTTAACATCATCGGCAAAGAGTAAGATATCCGACTTTTCAATTACATCCGGTAAATCGTTTATCAGTAATAAAAACAGCAAAGGACCAAGATTTGATCCTTGACTTATACCAGATCGAGTAGAATAAGAATCTGAAATATACGGGCCATATTTTACAAATTGTTTCCGATCCCTAAGATAATTAGAAAACAGCTTGAGCAAAGTCGGGCCACATCCATGATCTGCTAACTTCAACAACAGTACATCATTATCAACACGGTCAAAAGCTTTGCGGAAATCGAGATAAATAACATCGACTTGATTCTGCTTATCCATTTCACGTGATAATGTCTCAACAAGTGAAATGAGATTTGTAGCGACCGACCTGCGTGGTAAAAAGGCATGCTGAAGAGGAGAGATGTATGGCTTGCATTCATGTAGCATTTGAGAATGCAAACACATCTCAAATACCTTGGCTAGTGAACATAAAATCGCCACTGGTCTATAATTTTCAACTTTGGTTCTACTGCCAGATTTAGGAATCGGTATAACTCGCGACTTCTTCCATAGTGTAGGGTATACACCTTTCATCAGAATAAGATTGAATATGTGCATTATAGGTTCAATTAGGTATTCCATAAGACCCTTAATGATATAAGCAGGTATCATGTCAGGTCCAGGAGAAGCGTTAGATTTTAATTTTTTTATACATCGACTGATTATATCTTTATTTAAAACCTTTATATCGAAGAAACGTGAACTGGACCTAGCCTTAGAATTAGCAGAGTCAAAGTCCAGTTTTGGTGAATTAGTTAAAAACACTGATTTGAAATGCTTAGCAAACGCTTCTGCCATGTCCTTACCCCGGTACTCAGTATCATCAAAGGTCACCATTGTTTCTGTATTATTTCCTTTGCGCAGTGAATTAACATATTGCCAAAATTGTGTTGGTGTATCAACTAAATTTGTAGATATTTTATCTAAGAAATCCTTATGTGCTTTATTAATATCATTTTTAATTTTTGACCTTAAAAATTTAAATTCATCATAAGCTCCACGGTTATTAAGAAATTTCCACTGCCAGTGTAATTGAGCTTTGATTTTTAAATTGTGTATGATTTCATTATTATAATATACTGGATAAATACGACGATTCGTCCTAGGTTTTTTATTCGGAATACATTGATCAAAAAATTCATAAATAGTACAGTTAAAGTATTCAAGTGAATCATCTACCTCAGGAATATTATAAATCTCTTTCCAATCAAAATTTTTAACATTGTAATGTAACGATAAGTAATTCCCTTTACTAAAATCCCAGTTTCTAGAGGTTTCTGTAACAATCGGCTCTAATGTTGGGCTCCGAGAGAAAATTTTATAAATTATACTCACGTTTAATGGAGGATGATGGCCATCAATCCTTGATAATTCCTCACCTGGATTCACGGCTGACACACAAACATTATGCACACTCAATTCTGCATCAGTAAGAACTGCATCTAACACTCTTCCATTCTTATTCACAATGTTATTGCATTGACTCAAATTACATTCAACTAAAAAGCTATTAAAACTCAACATAACATTTTCACTACAACTATAAAAATTAAGATCGCCCATAATTAACAATCGTTCACTGTTAAGTTTCTTATATATACTAGACACATTATTGAACCAATTCAAATACATATTATCTGAGGCAGAAGGTGGAATATACGCAACACAAACATAAATAAAATGTCCATGTAACTGAAATCGCGCCCATAAGTCCTCTACCTCTTGACTTTCATATTCGGGTAATCGTAAAAGCGTTAAAGGTGCCTTAGCCAACAACATCACGCCACCACCAGCACGCCCACGATCTCTTCGAGCAACAGACCAGTCACCAGCAATGATTTCTGAGTCTTCTACAGATTTATCGAGATTAGTTTCCGTTATAGCAATCAGATTAATGTTCATAGTAGTAACCAAATTCGTCCTCCAGTCATATAACTTAGTTTTGAGCCCTCTTACATTCTGATAGTATGCATTAAAAGTTATCTTTTTGCCGTCTCTACGTTGTAATTTATTAGGATTCTTTCTTTTCGAATTTACCACGAAAAAGAGACTTCCAAGGTTTAATGCGTATTTCAGCAGCCCAGTTATCTTCGATCAGAACCTTACTGCTCAATTTATCGGGGACTCCAATCTTGAACGAAGCATAGTTACCACGTGACTTTAATGCTTCCACTGAACAATTATTGGTAGCACAGATATTAGCCAAGTGCATCCGAACCTGATCTTCTGTTGTACCATACTTAACATAAAACAGATGGAAGAACTTTACTTTCTCAGATGCCTCCAAATTTGAAATTCCCGGTTTAGCCGTTCCTCTAATAATATCAGCTGATTTATAACGACGGACACTCTTACGTTTCACTTCAGTCCAGCGTGACTCTGTTCTCGGATTATTGTCGGTCGTCACCAGGGATTGATTCTTATATGATATCTCTTTATTGTCACATTGAAGATCTGGCACCTTTACAGTCTCAGGCGCCGGCTGGCAAACTGAAGCTCGTACTTGTTTACGTTTAAGTCTCTTAGACAATTTTTCGTAATAGGAGGCTTCTTTTTGTCATTGCGTACTAAGAACCCTGTAGAACCGCCATCCTGTTAAAAATGACTCGAAATTTTGTGTCAATATCTCCCGGTCTAAAAATCACGCTACCTCACTTAGAGGGTAGACAGGAAATTCTAATGTGGATGTTTCTTAACCGATTTTGATCAAATAGGAACATAACGTTATCCAATCAAAGTAGATTTTAGCTGTCAAAGTTAAATTTCGATCACGATTACCGTATTTAAACAATTAAATACTGCACCGTATCTTTTTGTTTTTTTTTTTCGTTTTGTGTCTATCTTACAATTACCGAGAAAGTTGAACGTGGTCGAACAAATAGCGCGCGCGCGTGTATCTTCATTCGCTTGCGGCAGCCCTGGCCAGAATAGCCCTTGCGCAACGGTCCTCGCTTGTTTTTACTGTTTTTCGCATGTTTTTAATACCTACACGCGGAGATAGACAGGCTTGTAGTGTTTAGTGTATAAGTAGTGTAAGTAGGAAGTATGTGTGTGTGTTTGTGTAAAAATATGAGAGTACAATAAAAATTTTATTAACCTATGGTTTGTGGTAGTCCCGGAAGCAGCCAAGAATACACAGATTCACTCGACACTCCATACATTGCCATACAGTGCGACTGCTTCTGTTTCGCACATGTGCGCAATACCAGCACCTTCCTCGCATGACGTCGGAGTGGATGGGAAAATGGTCCCCCTCGACGACTGGACGATTCACGTTTCGCTTCAACATCGTTATCGTAGTATGCGTCGTGGTTTTTTTTCCTACAGTCCTCACTTGTGTAATCACTCGTGGCTCAGTCGTTAAGTCAATCTGTCGGTAAGTCTTAAGTAAAGTCTCCGCCAACACTGTCCGGAACTGCCGGTGAGCGATTTTGTGTTTGTTGTTGTAAATAACGAAGCAGTTAAATACAGCAGTACTAAACAAATGGCGAAACAACTTTTTATACCAAACGCGGCTCCTGACTCTTTCCAATGGATGAGCAGATAGGTATTGATCTTTTCGATCAATACCACCCATGTGCTTGTTATAATCAAGAACCACGCTTGGTTTGTAAGCCGTTTTATTACATTTTTTTTGGATTCCTATTTGAAGCGAATGGTACGTCGAGATCATACAAACTAATTTAGCATCTCGAAATACTGTAAGCGACAAATCGGTACAGTAGGAAGCGATGACTTCACCCTCTCTTAAGTCAGTCTTTGTCAGCGTCCTTATAGAACTTGGAATAAATTTCCGGGTTAGTCTTTGGGTCCCGTAACAGTCCGTTTTACGAAGTTTGAGGCATCGTGCTAACAATGGACAATTGTAAAAATTGTCCATTACTAGCGTGTGACCTCGATGAAGGAGAGGCTCTATTAAATCAAAAACAATTTTCGATGTCGCATTAGTCGGTTGAAAATCATTCATCTGTTCGGTCTGGCCCGTTTGTTCTGTCTCGCTCGTCTGTTCTGTCTGGTTAGGTCTGGTTTCAGTATCATCGTCAGAGTTATCATTGTCAGTCAACGTCGGTTTGTTCTTTCCAGCGTATACTATAAACCGCCAGAGATACCCACTTGATGACTCACACAGCTCATAAGTTTTAATCCCTACTTGCGCGGCCTTTGTCTTGATCTTCTGAGTAAAACTTAGCTTTCCGAGCCACTTGAGCAACGACTCATCAATGGCTATCTCTTGCCGTGGGTAATATAAGGTGGAAAACTTGTGGTTAAAATAGTCGATAATTGGTTGAATTTTGCACAATCTCGTCGGTTTGTCTGTCAGTTTGTTGTTGTCAATGAAGTGAAGCATAGATTTTAAGAGGTTATATCTGTTATAGCTCATGATTTTTGAGAAATATGGCATCGTACCGAAGCCATTAAAAGAAAAATAAAATTCTTCTCGAGGAAGGGGGTACAATCCTTGAAGTATCATCAGAGACAAAAACGAAATCATTTCTGGTCGGTCTGTAGGGGTCCAGCGATGTTGACGGGAGTTTGGTAGCAAATCGTGTTTGCCAGACTCAATCTTCTGCCTTGCATAGCGATTGGTCTCTTCGCAAAGCAAGTCAATAAACTCAACGTCAAACATCTTGTGAAATATGTCGATTGGAGTAGAGTTTTTTGTCACCTCAAAAGTCGGTCCAGGTGTCCCAGTAAATTGTTCTCGTTGACCTTTGAACGTACTCCTGTCCTTGTCCCAATCAAATCTCAAACAGTCTTCAGGCAAAAGGTCTTGTAAAGCCTGGTCGTTAGCGATGTCTTCGGCCTGTAAAATTTGTTCTTGGGGAAGAGTCAGGTCAGTGTCAGTCACGATCTCTATTTGTATGTCTGTCGGAAACTCTCCAGATTCTTCAATGTTAACGTCCATGTCGGCGTCACTGTCAGAGTCCAAAATAAAGTCCATATTGCTTATATCCGTCGTGATTGCATCTGAAAAAAATCAATGTAACAAATAAATATTGTTTATCTTATTAAAAAAATATGAATAAACTTATCAATTGAAACCAATCAATGTAACAAAAAAATATATATTTGAGTCGATTGACTCTACTAGTGTTACAAATAGTGTAGTAGTGATGTCCTCTCTAGTACGTAGTACATAGTAACTCAATGATTTGAAATAAATATCCAATTCCAACAGAGGGTATTTTAACAAGAAGCATCAGAGTCGTCTTGTTGTTACAATAATTTGTATACTCTTTTTCGGGGCGTACGACATACATTCGCCCAGTTTTCTGTGGTTGACCGGCGGAAAACCAAAGAATCTTATAGAACTGGGCGAATTGGGTGCCGTTTTCGTCTCTGCCTTACCAAAACTGTCGTTGTCTATGGCACCGGCAACGTCACAATCCTCCATGTTAACTGAAACAAAAAAATGTTTCATGTTACAATTACACCCAAGAAGCTTATATCTAATACACTGGAGATTTCAGTATGAACATTAACTTGTAACAAGAAAATATGGCCTTGAATGACGCCTGTATGTTTTTTTATCCCTTTCTCACCTAACTTGGCAAGTGGATAAAAAAACATACAGGCGTCATTAAATATATCGCAATAAAAGGTAGCCTATGTCCTTTCTCGGGTATCAAAATTTCATGCAAATTGGTTCAGTAGTTTAGGCGTGATTGAGTAACAGACAGACAGACAGAGTTACTTTCGCATTTATAATATTAGTATGGATATATATATAACATTTACCTAAATCGACGTCAGGCGGCAATATGATCAAGGGCAGCGTAGGTTGTCTTGAGGTCGAAGGTTGCGATAGCTGGTAGTCCTGTGAAGTGGAAGGTTGCGATGGCATCGCAAAAACTTGGCCGAAACTTAGGGGTTGTGCCACTACTTCCGCCACTAATTCACATGGCTCCCTTTCAGGAGAAGGAAATTTTCTAAAACGAATAATTCAGAAATTATGAGTATCTTATATAGTATAGTACGCACATATATAGCATTTTTGAATAGATATAATGTAATTCAATATTTATGTAATGAATGTATATGTTACAGGAAATGTATGAAATCAAGGAATTGTATACAAATCCTAGGAAATGACAATCGGGTAACAGTCATACCGTAAAATAATAATAATAATATGTTTAGTAGAACTCCAATTATCCGAACTCCGATTATCCGAATCGCCGATTATCCGAATCACAAAAAATTGTCCAAAAACGTCTAAGTGCGCTATTATTCTTCCCCCCGCAAACACAGCTTACATTGACGGAGATGTTTAAAATACAATGATTTTTATTTCTAAAATAAGTACATTTTATTTATATTTAAAACGTGAAAATTTCATTTTTCTTTCATTTAATTCAATAAAAAAATAGTGCAATATCAAAACGTAGCTTTTATTCTCTCCAAGGGCAATTTTTTTTTTAAATCCGATTATTCGAATATTTGATTAACTGAATGGGTCCCGGTCACCATTAATTCGGATAATTGGAGTTCTAATCTTACTAATTAACATTTCTAAAATCTTATACGTACAAATATCTATTAACTTTTAACGTAAATATCACAAAATCAACTTATATTAATTCTTATAAAATCAAATCATTTGGTAAGTAATCAGTCCCTTCGTCCCGCTGTCCCGGTGTACACATCCCTCGTCCCGCTATCCCCGCGTACCTTCCAATATCTTAAATGTTTTACATTTCCGATTGCTATTTAGGATATGTATAGATTTCCTAGGAAATGTGTAATGTGAAAGTATAAAATAATTTATTTTACAGATTTCCGTGCGATTTTAGGAATTACATACATTTCCTAGGAATTGTATACAATGACAGATTACATACATTTCCGTTAACATAATATATATTAAAATGTACGTAAGTTATTATTTAGAAGTTAAGTAATTTATAATTTTGTAGCACCTATCGCTGCAAATGTCAGTTGCAATATGGTAGCTACCGAAAATCAGTGCTGCGTCTCTAAAGCCACAGCCTGAGTGGTATCCCTATCCTATAATATATATAGAATATAATATGTGTATATGTAAATACACATATTATATTCCATATTACCTATGTTTATACTTATAATCCTTGTGAAATGTTTAATAATCTTTTTAATTTAGTACATAATGAATTTGAAAAAATATTTCAAGTTAAATCTTTAAATATTACCAAGGATTTACCATTTAGTAAATGGGCGACAGCTAGTATACATAGGTGCAGGAACATTCTTTATGAATTATATGGTATGAAGCAATATAATAAAGACCCATCTTTTCTTAGTTATGTTAGAAATTACTCAAAAATTTTTAAAAAAGTTTGTTTTACTGCAAAGCGATTATATATCAAAGAAAAAATACGCGACTCTGATAATAAAGTTAAAACAGTTTGGTCAATTATTAATGATGAAATGGGTAAAAGCAAATCAAGTAATACCATAAAACTTGTGAATAATGACAGGGTTATTGACAAAAGTGCTGATGTTGCTCTTGCTTTTGAAGAATTCTTCAGTAGTGTCCCTGCTACTATTACTAATAGTTTAAATTCGTCTTCAGCACTTGCAGAAACCTTTTTGAGGGACCATGTTGCGGGGTGTAGTACATTATTTGAATTACGACACGTAACTGCTAGTGATATTGTTACTGCCTTTAAGACGCTTAATCTAAAAAATACTTGTGATCTTTGGGGAATGTCCGTAAATCTAGTTAATAATATAATAGAAAATATTGCGAAAAATTTATATATATATAAATTGCTTTCATATTTAATAAGTGTTGTGACTATGGTACATTTCCTAATTTACTAAAGCTTAGTAAAGTTATACCTCTATTTAAGAAGGGCGATCAAGAAGACTGTAACAATTATAGACCTATCTCTATTTTACCAACATTAAGTAAGGTATTCGAGAAGTTAATTTTAAACCAATTGAGTAGTCATTTTGCATCTAATAATTTACTGCACACCAAACAGTTTGGTTTCACAAAGGGGCGCTCAACCACAGATGCTGGAGTTGCACTTCTAACACATATATATAAAGCATGGGAAAACTCAAAAAATGCTCTGGGGATTTTTTGTGACCTCTCCAAGGCATTTGACTGCGTTGAACATTGTACTTTGTTACGTAAACTTAATCACTATGGAATTAAAGGAAAAGCCCAGAACCTCATAGCGTCATACCTGCATGATAGGATACAGACTGTAGTTGTTAATGGAGAACGTTCTAGCGGTGCGTCAATTAACATTGGTGTTCCACAGGGGTCAATTTTAGGTCCCTTCTTGTTCTTGGTATATATCAATGATCTTCCCTTTTATTTGCAGGATAGGTGTGAAATAGTTCTGTTTGCAGATGATACCTCATTAATTTTTAATGTGGATAGGCATAACCCAAATGTTGACGAAGTGAACAGTGCTCTTTTACACATATCTAAATGGTTTACTGCCAATAATTTATTATTAAATGCCAAAAAAACCACTTGTGTTGAATTTTTACTTCCTAATGTAAAAAAGTTGAACAGAGATATTACCTTGAACGGGGAGGTATTGCATCCTACTGAGTCTACTGTATTTCTAGGGTTAACATTGGACGAGAAACTACAGTGGGGAGCCCATGTCAACACCGCTGCAGGTAAGCTCAGTTCAGCTGCATATGCAGTCCGAAAAATAAGGCATCTCACCGATGAAGATACAGCTAGATTGGTTTATTTCAGCTACTTTCATAGCATTATGTCCTATGGAATTCTACTGTGGGGCAAGGCTGCAGATATAGAATCTATATTTATATTACAGAAAAGAGCCATTCGCTCTATATATAATTTACGTGCTCGGGACTCACTAAGAGATCATTTTAAGGATACTGGTATCCTTACTGTACCATCACAGTATATATTTAATAATATTTTGCATGTACACAAAAGCTCCGACATACACACAAGAGTAGGAGATAGACACGATTATGGCACAAGGAACAGGAATAGAATTGAAATGCCATTTTTCCGATTAGCTAAAGTTAAAAATTCATTTATGGGTCAAGGTATACGCTTATATAATAAAACTAGCTGGTGCGTTGTGCGCGGGCTGCAAGCAGCCCGCGAGCCCCTTTTGCCCCTGGGTTGAAGTCATAGGGGTAGTCATTTGAAAATGCATCAAAATCCCCCGTCAATTTGTTATTATTTGCCAACAGCGATTCCACAGTCAATTGGAAGTGCTTATAAATTCCCAATTCAAATATTTTCTATTTTGAAATGCTGTCGACCTTCGAGGGTGCGTGGTGCACGGGCTGCAAGCAGCCCGCGAGCCTCTTTTGCCTCTGGGTTGAAGCAATAGGGCAGTCATTTGAAAATGCATTCGAATTTCCTGTCCATTTGTTACATCTGCTAACAGCGATTCTACAGTCAGTCGGTAATGCTTATAAATTCTCCATTCAAGTATTTTCCACTTTGGGAGGCTGCCCACCTTCGAGGGTGCGTGGTGCGCGGGCTGCAAGCAGCCCGCGAAGCATCCCAGGGAAGAAATCTTCAGTCAGTTGAAAATGCATAAAAATTCCCCGTCAATTTGTTAATATCTGCTAACAGCGATTCCACAGTCTATTGGAAGTGCTTATAAATTTCCTATTCAAATATTTTCTATTCCGGGGGGCTGTATACCTTCGAGGGTGCGTGGTGCGCGAGCTGCAAGCAGCTCGCGGCTCATCCCAGGACAGAAATCTTCAGTCATTTGAAAATGCATTTGAATTTCCTGTCCATTTGTTACATCTGCTAACAGCGATTCTACAGTCAATCGAAACTGTTTATAAATTACTTATTCAAATATTGGTTAAATTATTGAAACGTGATCCCCGAATTTCATCATTTTGAGGTGTCTAATCGATAGCGGGCAGTGACTTTTCATAATAAACTGTTAAAGAGTTTACAGTGCCACAAACTTATCTGACCCGGTGGCAAAAACTGGAACTACGTGCCGCCATTTTGAAATGTCACATTTTCACAGACTTTTCATACGGAATATTTTGTTTATATAAAAGAAAGCGACATCAGTGACACTGTCACCGGGTCAGATAAGTTTGTGGCACTATACTTAACACGCTCGTCGCTTCGCTCCTCGCTACCTATTTGAATATTTACGCCAGCCTCTGACGTGACTTGCTCGCTTCGCTCGCTTGGCTAGTGCGGTAGTTCAAAAGTAACCTAACTCGCTCGTCGCTTCGCTCCTCGCTACTTCTTTGAGTATTTACGCCGCGCCGGCCGCTGACGTGACTTGCTCGATTCGCTCGCTTGGCTAGTGCGGTAGTTCAAAAGTTAACCTAACTGGCTCGTCGCTTCGCTCCTCGCTACTTCTTTGAATATTTACGCCGGCCGCTGACGTGACTTGCTCGCTTCGCTCGCTTGGCTAGTGCGGTAGTTCAAAAGTAACCTAACTCGCTCGTCGCTTCGCTCCTCGCTACTTCTTTGAATATTTACGCAGGCCGCTGACGTAACTTGCTCGCTTCGCTCGCTTGGCTAGTGCGGTAGTTCAAAAGTTAACCTAACTCGCTCGTCGCTTCGCTCCTCGCTACTTCTTTGAATATCTACGCCGGCCGCTGACGTGACTTGCTCGCTTCGCTCGCTTGGCTAGTGCAGTAGTTCAAAAGTTAACCTAACTCGCTCGTCGCTTCGCTTCTCGCTACTTCTTTGAATATTTACGCCGGCCGCTGACGTGACTTGCTCGCTTCGCTCGCTTGGCTAGTGCGGTAGTTCAAAAGTTGACCTAACTCGCTCGTCGCTTCGCTCCTCGCTACCTATTTGAATATTTACGCCAGCCGCTGCCGTGATTCGCTCGCTTCGCTCGCTTGGCTCGTGCGGTAGTTCAAAATTTAATAAATATTTTCTACTCCGGCACGCTGTCGACCTTCGAGGTTGCGCGGTGCGCGGGCAGCAATCAGCCCGCGGCGCCGTCTTTTGCCTTTGCTATTCAATTACCCTTCCTACTATGGAAATTTCCATACAAAATTTTCGAAAAAAAAAATTTCGCTTTTTACCAAAAATTTTTATATGCCTGGAAGCGGACCAAGTTTTGAAGCATTTTTTGCTTCGGCGACCCCGACCTACCTGCCACCGGTTCAGAGAGCCGTTGAATTTCGTGATGTATGGAAAATGGAAACCGAGGGTCGGAGAGAAATTCTGAGTATGCAGTTTTGTAAATCTGGCCGATTAGAGCACAGAAATCAATTTTCAGACCGATCGTAAAGTAACCGGCGCCACCATCTTGCTTTGAAAAATTAGCCATTTTTGAAAAAAAAATTGCGACCAATTTGAAATTTCTCGATTGCCCTGGTAGCGCCCCATGTTTCTGATCATTTTTTAGTTCTACACCCCCCACCTATCTGGCGCCGTTTCGGAGAGCCGTCGAATTTCGCGTTGTACGAAACTCGGAAACCAGCGATGGAAACTCGATGATGAGTATGCCAACGTAATGTGAGGCTCGATTAAAGCCCCTGTGCCAAGTTTCAGCGCGATCGGACCAGCGATGGCCGTTTTAGCATTTGTATGGCGGCGGCCATTTTTTCCGCCATTTTGAATTTTTTTCACTATTTGTGGTAATTGCTCGAGGTCTACTACAAGTTTAGTTTGAGCACCCCAGATGTAGCTGATACCGTTTGCGCGGGCCGTTGACCGTCTCCGCGGGCTGTGAGAAAGTTCAAAATTTCGGATTTTTCTGGATATCCTGGGAGCTGGGCGAGTATGAATGCATCATTGGTGTGTTTCTCCGTTGCGCCACCTCGTCTAAATTTACGTTTTTATGGTTGCGTCAAAAATGGAAAATTTCCAAAATCGAGCGACCCACTATGGCTCCCTGGTAGCGTCCCAGGGTGGTGATCATTTTTAGTTCCGGGACCCCCCACCCAACTCGCACCGTTTCCGCGGGCCGTTGGATTTTCCAATGTATGAAAGTCAGAAACGGGGGCCCGGAGGCACTCGAACGGGGCACCGATCGATTCGCCGGCTCGATCAGAGCACGTGTGCCAAATATGAGACGTAAGGATTCATAAACGGCGATTTTGGCAAAGTACGGCGGACATCTTGTTTTCGCGAAAATTGCCACTTTTCCACCTCCCCTGGTAATCGCCACCAGTTCCGAGCATTTTTTGTTCAGACACCCCCCCTCCAGGTATCACTGTTTTTGCGCACCTCCAGGGGTCCACTTGGTTTTCGAAGATGATCGAGATCGCTATATTTTTCCTCTGGTCACTCGGCGCACCTCTACACGATCACGTCAAAATCCCCCCAACTTTCCACGTAGTTTCCGAGAAAAGCGATGTCAGTCAGTCAGTGAGTGAGTGAGTGAGTGGTAGTGTAGCTTTATATATATATGATTCCTCACAATATTAAAGAGTTTAGTAGTTCTAAATTTAAAACTTATATAAAAAATGTACTAGTTCAGAGAGCGTACTACAGTATACAGGAATATATGGACGATAAAGACCCATGGAGGGTTGTCGCGTAAAAACCACAGGACAGTTCTTTGGCATATTATGATATATTATTATGTAGTTAAGTAGATTTAGGTTACATATTATGTAATATTGACATGATTTAAAAGAGCAACTATGGAGTTTCTTGCCGATTCTTCTCCATAGATACTGCTTTCCGAATCGGTGGTAAATGTTAAAAATACTTATGTAATGACGATTCGAAAGTGCTACTAAATAGTAGTCTAATTGAATAAATGAATGTTTGAGTTTGAGTTTTTGTATACATATGCGGAAAAGTCATATTTCATTTTGTAATTGTAATTTTCATTTTTTGTTTTTGTTTGTTGCATGTTACTTTGTTATTTTTTCCATTGTATTTTTTATTCATGTGTGTTGGATTAAATGTATTTTCTTCCTTTCTTATTACATTTTGTTGTAGCACATTCAAATGTGAAACATTCACATGTGAATGTGAAATATCAAAAAGGTATTTACAAAGAATGTTGCTTGCGTGGAGGTGCATCAGGAAGGAGCACCCGCTGAAGCTCGTTAAGCTGCTTACAGAAAATCCGTTGTTTTTTATTTGCCGGCGAAAGTCTCGGCGAGACTTTTCGGGCTGCAAAAACAATTTAATTGTAGACACAATAAACACATACACAACTACCACTAAGAAAATGCCAAAGAAAGTTATTAATGATATATACTTACGGCTCTTCAGTTCCTTCCTCGCCATTTCCTGGACCTCTTCCCCTATTGCAACCGTGGCCATAGCCTTGGCCTTGGTCTGACTTCGACGGATTGTTTTTTTCTTCGATAGATCTAAAAAAAAAATTTTGTTAAATGTCTTAGTGCAAACAAATCGAGACCACATTATACAGCAGCACATCAACAGCACATTTAAGCGAAAACAGTGCAATACAAACTAGACTGGATGAAAATTATTAGAATAAAATTATGATACCTAGATAACACTTAAAATAATTATATGCTCATTCCTGTTTTGAAATATCATTATTTTAGGATAAAATAAAACTTTGTAGTTGTATAAAAATATCTTTTTAACTAACTGTAAATTATACAAGAAAAAAAATAGCTGAATTTAAAAATCCAACACCGAAATCTCATCTGTACAACCTTTATTATCATAAACGTCCTTGGGTATTTTAGTGCCATCCGCATCCGATCGAGCCTTGAGTTTCAAGTATTTTGTAATCGTGTTGAGTCTGAAATATAAGAATGTTGGAATATTTTATTAACTACTTACTACTACTTAGAGACAGTTTCTGGTACGTTATCGTAACAAACAAGAAAACCGGCCATGTTTACTCACGAACAGTAGTCGAGAAGGTATTGTTTGTTAAAATTGTTTACAGGAGAATGAAACGCTTACATGTTTAAGTAATACATCACTGTAAAGATAGAAAGTAATGAAATAAAGTACTTACGACATTCTTCTTCAGTAATTGTTTCTCACTCAAAGTAAAAACTACAGCAAGTAATACACAGATTAAGTATTTAGTTACAAATTAATTTAGGTACGACGACGAAGAGACGCTGGAATGGCAGTCAGTATTCGGATTTCGGCGCAAATTCGGCGTTATTTCGAAATTCGAGCTCACTGTCACATGTGACATGTGCATAATAAAAATACAAACAAACTGTCCTGTGGACTGTGGAGCTGTCCAATCCAAGAGCCTCAAGAGCTGTCGGACGATAATGTTCAGTGTTGCCAACTCAATTTTCGAAAAGGCACTAAACGTGCACTAAACCAACAGCAAAGAAGGCAGAAGCAGGCAGAAGCACTAGTTTGTGTATTTTCTTTCAAAGTGCTATAAATTAAAAAAAATCATTTACTTTAAACCTTCTTATTAAAAATACCTACATTTAAGTATATAAAGGCGTTAGAAATACGATTTATACGACAGCTATTTTAATACCGTATTAAAATATGCGGCAATTGGCTGAACTGAAGTAAACAAAAATATATTGCGTTCATAAATTCAATGGTATCTTCAAGACATTATATAGTGTCTATCATCTATATTTACTCATTCTGCTCCTCCTCGTGTGGGTTTTTTTCTTTCTTGTTAAGGCAAGAAGATATAACTGCTTCTTGATACTGCTTTCCGAATCGGTGGTACAAATGTTAAAAATACTATGTAATGAGGATTCGAAAGTGCTACTAAATAGTAGTCTAATTGAATAAATGAATGTTTGAGTTTGAGTTTGAGTTTAACTATTTGCCAGTGTCAAGTATCAGTATGCTAAAAGCTAAAAGGTAAGGAAACTATTCGCGGTAAGGAATAAGATTAGGATTAACGTTTTAGGTCAGAGGAGTTAATTAAAGTTAAAGAGGAGAAATATTTATTTATGGTTATATTACAAATTTATTTATTTACAATATCTAAGTACTAGCGACCCGCCCCGGCTTCGCACGGGTGCAATGCTGATACTAAATACACTACAGAAAAACTGTGAACCTTGTATATAAAAACATAGCGGCCCGCTCCGGCTTCGCACGGGTATAAAATAGATAGCTGGGCGGCCGGCCGGTACCGCCGCAAACGGTACGTCCCGCAATTTTTAAATCTGTAATATCTTCGAAAATATTCACTTAAATCATACGGTGTAAAGGGCCATATAGATCTATATTAAATGAACAATGTATTCAAGGTATTTAATTGGTTAAGGATTAATGCTGTATTGGTTAAAATCGCTTCGAAAATTAGCCATTATTTGTCGTAAAAAGTAAAGGACAAAAAAAAGTTATTGTGGGTTATCCATATGAGATAGACATATACCATCGCGGACTTTTCTGTAGACCTTTTCAATGTGTATAATACTTAGTACATTATTTTGACAAAACTCGTAGGGTTCAGCCTGCGTTTGCAATGTAAGCGGAAAAAATGTAATTTTTTACGACATCACATTAGAAACTTCAAAAATAACAGTACTTCTGCACTATTTAATGGATGTTATTATACATATAAACCTTCCTCTTGAATCACTCTATCTTAATAGATAAACTACGCAACGGATTTTGATGCGGTTTTTATTAAAAAAGAAGTAGTTTCAAAGATTTAAGCGTACAAAGGGACATAGGGACATAGGGACATAGGGACAGGGAAAGCGACTTTGTTTTATACTATGTAGTGATAATATACCTACATATACGTTATGTTTCTAGATACAAATATATATTTTTACAGCATAAAAATTATTACATACTATATACGAAGATAAATTAACGAGCTCCAACAACGTATACAGTGGTATACCTACATTAGAACAAGAATAATTAAATTTATGGTTCTTGGTTATGAACACAGAACATTAATGAATGAATGAATTGAATTTTCTGCTGCATCCACAGGTTACGTGCATCACGTAAACTGTGTCAAACTGTACATGTCAAGTGTCAACTGTCAAGTATTCTGTGATCACAATTCACAAATGGTTCCAAATTTCCAAATTCCAATCTTAGTTCTAATACACGAAATTTTAACTATTTCAATCGATTTTTCATAATTATTGTAATCATGCATGACTTTACGAGTATATTAAATATCATATTTATTATAAGTGGTGGTGTTCTTACGTTTGTGATACTGTTTATATTTGCTAAGAGGCAAATTACAAGGTTTGCACTTCGATCGAGGAGGGGTCCCCATGTACCTATTGGAGCTGATGCTAAAAAAGTAAGGAAACATATTAAAGACATGTGCTATAAAAAAATTGCGTGTGTGCCGAGCACACGTATCAGAAGTGAAATATCTTGGCAAGATTCAAAGATTAAAATCGTCGCCTTACTCCATGACGTGACGGTATTGACATGACTCGACCTTGAAATTTTACTCTCAGCGCGCCTGTTGAAGTTACTCAAAAATTCAATCTTAAAGCTAATAAAAGTAATTAGATAAAGTGAATATTCTTTAAATTTTTACACTTCTACTTTGCAGTGTTTGAAGAAAGAAATAGAGCGTAGAATAGAAGCAGTGCCTCGGATAATGTATGAGCCCCGGTTGCTATGTGCAGAACCTTCACATTATATATTGGAGCCCCAACAGCCGTATCACTATAGATTCCGAGCAGTGGATGATGTTAAACTTTTGGGTACTTAAACATATTTATTTATACAACGCGTTTCATTAAAGAAACGAGTCTTCAATGGCGGCCAAAGCTGACACTGACATATGGTAGGATCAGTAAAAAGGAAAATAAAAATAATGTAATATATTTTATTAATTATTTCAAATTGTTTATTGACAAACTTTTTTGTTATGGTATTTGTGTATTTATATGAATTATTATATTTACCTATACAGAATGCAACAAAATCCCCATAATACTTGTAATGAGCCCATAAAACTGAACAACTTTTCCCAAAGAACATATTTTGTCAAATTCCAATAAAACATTATTTACTATCGCAAATACATAATTGTCATTGTAAAGGAGATTGCCCAAGTGACTATGGCACTTGGTATCGCAATCAAACTTATTGTGTCAAGATGAAATATAGCTCAATATAAAGCTTGAAGTTAGTACTTTTAGAAACGATTAAAGTTTTTATGTAAATAAGCCGCAGTTCGCGAGAATAAAAATAAAACAATACTTTTATAATTTTATTCAACACTTCAAAAAAATACTTTATCGAGTTTAAACTAACGATGAACGTTATATTTTACATTTATTACAAAGGTAATTTTTTTAATTTACAATACTAATGTGAAAAGTTGATCGTAATAAACATTATTTCAAAATAAATAACGTCGAACACATTCATTCAACATTCATTTCAAATAGAAACTATGACATAATATGACGCAGGATGCTTGCAAGAGAGATAGATATTAGGGTTGTTGAGGATTCCTCTTCCGCTTCCTCATAATGCGGAAGTTCCGCAATATTTTGGGTTCCTCTACCGTTACCGCATCCTCAAAAATGAAAATAAAAAAATCCTCTTCCGCTATCGCTTCCTCAAAATTTAGAGGAAATTTATGAGGATGCTGATCCGATCGGGTGGCGAATTTACAAAGCATATTTAAACTAATATATATGTATGTATTTGAGTTACGAGTCGGACTCTACTAACGAACAAGAGTAGAGTCTTACCGCCATATTTATATCTGCGCCTAACACTTATCTCTAAACATAATAATATAACATTTTCTCTCATACTCAGAAGAAACATATTTTACCAAAGATATCAAAATGATGAATCGAATGTCAAAACTCAAAAGTCATTTTAAATTAAAAAACAAACAAGTTGTTTAAGCTTACATAATATCTACCAGTTAGTTTTTTTTTTTGTGGAAATCGCCTAATGTTGCTTCTGGCACTGAGATAGATTAGGTTTATTCGAGTAATATGCATAAACAAAAGCTCATCTGAGTCCGGCTTGTGACTCAAATAGTAGTACTTAGAGGCTTTGTAAATTCGCGATCGGGCGAGCTAACCTCCCCCTAACCCCAAAACATCAATATGTACAGACAGGAGAATGGCTTTTGTTTTAATTTTTAATTTTAAAAGATTTTGTTTTTTAATTTTGATTATAATTTCCTATCATCCTCATCCTCATCCGCTTCCTCTTCCGCTTCCTCATCCGCATCCTCTTCCTCAAAAAAATATCCTCTTCCTCATCCGCATCCCCTAAATTTGTGTGTGAAAATTCCTCTTCCTCATAATCACTTCCTCAACAACCCAAATAGATATATGTGTCAAAACAAAAACTTTTACTTTTATTACTATTTATTCGGTATAATTACGACTTTTAATAGTGATAAATATGATCATTATAAATACAAATAGGAATTAACAATATCACGAACACGTGACACAACTAGTATTTTACCGATTCCATACGTGGTCATACATGTTTCAATAGAATAACTTTTACTATTATTTCAATTTATCCGGTATAATTAAGACTTAATATTGATACATATGATCATTATAAATACAAATAGGAATTAACAATATCACGAATACGTGGCACAACTAAAATTTTACTGATACCACCCGTGGTCATTCTCCTTTATGATAAAAACTATTTACTTTTCCCTGTTTTTTTTTTGTATGCCATACGGCCGTGTGTAAGCGAGAAGGAATGATAAGCGCCGCCATTTAAGATTTGTTTCTTTAATGAAATGCATTATATAAAAATTTTAAACACTATTGTACAGTTCTTAAAATTAGCTGTGTTGTTGATATTGAATGAATGAATTAATGAAATGAAAATACTTTATAAAACACCTTATAGAATACATTTTACAAACTTAACAATATAATATAACAATGTACAATAGGCGGCCTTATCGCTGGCAGCGATCTCTACCAGGCAACCCAGAAAAGATGAGGAAAATAAATGAATTAATAACATTGTGGTACAAAATAGATATAACGTCAGAATAAGAATTGTATTGTTTAATATTTACAATACCTACATAATATATACAGCTAGATTGTATTATGTAAAGAATCAATTTTATTTTTACTTGTCTTAATACTAAAGAGAGGTCTTTTAGTACCAATTGCAACCAACTAAAAAAAACTAAATATATTTTTCAAAATTACCAGTATGCATAGAATTACAAATTGTGTTGTTTCTAATAGAATGAATCTACTAGATGACCCCAGTGACCTTTGAATCACCTATTTATTTATTTTTCTCAAATTAAATCTTGCACTACCTACTTCCCACATTTCAAGACCAATATCAGCCCAGTTAGTCTCTAGTTATAACAAAACAATCAGCAATTGATTTAAAAAAAAATTGACTGTGTTGGCTTGGTTTGTAGTGGCCCTGCTTTCCAAGCCAGAGGTCGTGGGTTCGATTCCCACCCGAGGCAAATATTTGTGTGATGAACATAGATGTTTGCTCTGTGTCTGGGTGTTTATCTATATAAGTCTTTATTTAAAATTATATATGTATCAGCCATCTGGTTTCCATAACACATGCGAAAGCTTAGTATGGGATCAGATCGTGCTGTGTGAAAATTGTCCTGAAATATTTATTTATTGACGTGATAACGTTTTTAAAATCGTTTTAGTCGGGTGACATGTTCAGAAACTTGTGTCACACCAAAACCTCACGAGCGCGATCGCAGGTATAACGAGAGAGAGACGGACCGATCTCCCGTCTCATCTCGAGCGCTGCCACTGCATTATGTTATCACGTAAACATCTCGATCGTAAACCTACTTTACAAACAACCAATTTTTATTGAAATCTCCGTGAACAGAGGAAGAAATTGCCTGCCAAGATACAAACCTCCGTCGGCACCCGCGCGAGTCCCTCCGCGCGTTTTTACTAGCGTGTCTCGCGGCACCGCTCGATGGCCGAGGGCAGAAGCTCATACACCAGTTCTGCGATGCTTACGAGTCGGCCAGACACCATCCCGCTGAGTTTGGGGAGGAGGAGTATAGGGCGTATAATCGGTTGCTCTTGAAGTTGTTGGACGCGTAAGTATGCGTAGATATTTCTACTTGCTTTTGACATTTAGAACTGTACATGTAAACTGTTATATTGATGACTAGCGGTCCGCCCCGGCTTTGCCCGTGGTACATATTTCGCAGTATAAAAAGTAGCCTATGTTCTTTCTCAGGGTCTAAAGATTATCTGTGCCAAATTTCATCAAAATCAGTCCAGTAGTTTATGCGTGAAAACCATATATACATACATACAAACCTTTCCTCTTTATAATATTAGTATAGATACCTGTGTACTAAATATCCTACTACTAATACTAATATACTAAACTAATATAATATTATAAATGCGAAAGTTTGTGAGGATGTGTGTGTGTGTTTGTTACTCTTTCACGCAAATGCTACTAAATCGATTACAATGAAATTTAGAACACATATAGAGGGTAACTTGGATTAACACATAGGATAGGTTTTATCCCGTAAATCCCACGGGAACGGGAACTATGCGGGTTTTTCTTTGGAAATGCGGGCGCGAAACCGCGGGCGTAAAGCTAGTACATATTATAAATTAGTCTTCCGTTGCATCTGTCTGTCTATTTAAGATAAAAACAAGAAATATTGCACCAATTTTCGTTCTGTTTTCACCAATAGTAATTCCTGTGGGAGGTTTTAGTGTATAAATTCTTTAAGTTTTACATAGTTTGGTAAAGCCGTTGAAGGATAAACTAGCAAGTGTAATATATGATAGTATTTACTTGGTAACAAGCTTTTTCAAGCTTGTTTATAAAATACTAGAGGTCCGCCCCGGCTTCGCCCGTGGTACATATTTCGCAATAAAAGGTAGCCTATGTCCTTTCTCGGGTATCAAAATATCTCCATACCAAATTTCATGCAAATTGGTTCAGTAGTTTAGGCGTGATTGAGTAACAGACGAACAGACAGACAGAGTTACTTTCGCATTTATAATATTAGTATGGATGTACTTAATACAGTGCGGTTGATATTAACTAATACTACTAATATACTTGTATATTGGACAAATGCTTTTGGTTTCAATGCAATAAAAAATAAAATCACTTTTAAAAAGAGCATAGGTAAGTGACGCAAATGAAAACATCACTTATTTCCTCATTAAAGAATATATATTTTATCCATGAAACAATCTAATAATCTTTATATCGTCTTAACAAAAAAATCATCATAATTGGCTTTTTATAACGAAACCATCATATAATTATGTGAAGAACTATAATTATTTTTTTTTTATTAAACAGTGTAAAATAATGTTAATCTCTAGTCTCTACCTATTTCTACAATAAACAAAATTAAAGTATAATATCTTGCTAGAAAGGTATAAAACCTAATAGTACTATATCAAATCCATCTAGCACATTGACATTATTTTAATAATGTTATAGCAGAGCCCCTTTATTACAATTTATTCTTTCTTTTTTAAAGAAACAATTATGATTTTATTCTGACTCGCATCTTCGGCAGTTCCAGCAAGATATTTTTAAGCTATTGCATAGCTTTTATCTCAGACTTTGAGCGCGGCGACCGAATGTAAAAATTCCGTAACGAAAAAACCTAACACCCCCCACTCCAACCGGCACTGCGATGCTATGCAATAGCTTTACCGCAGCAGTCCTCGAGTGCCACACGTATTTTTTTTCTATTATTTTAAAATTGGTACAAAGCGTGTGCCCAAGTGGGGTAAGAGGCGGATGCATTATACATCTGTTATACTGATCGATTTTCTTTAGGGACAAGTAGGTGACCAACCTTCTGTGTCCTGCCAGACCGAGACATTTTTAAGCTATTGGATAGCTTCTATCGCGGGCCTTGAGCGCGGGGACCGAATCTAGAAATTGCGTAACGAAAAACCTCACGCTCCCCACTCCGACGGGCGGAGGTGTGGCTTGAAGGCATAGCATGCTGTACGTAGCTTTACCGCGGCAGTCGCCGAGTGCCACACGACTTTTTTTTCTTCGTCTCCACTGGGAATCGAACCCAGGACCCCTTGGTGCTCATGCGTCAACTACTGTACCAAGGAGGCGGTCAAAAATGAAATATGATGATGATTTAAGGTTGCCTGGAAGAGATCGCTGTATTAGCGATAAGGCCGCCTTTTTGTACGTTTTTCTATTGTCTGTGTTTTTGAAGTGAAAACTTCTTTAGCGGCGTTGAGCATTTTTTCTGTAATGGGTATAAAATCTTAAACTCGCGTCAGGACACGTGACCTGATCGAAAAAGCGTAAGACGGATACCATTCCAAAATATCAAACATGCTGAACGTTAATAATCAAGTTTTCACTTCTGCCGGCACTCCCAGAATGCAACCCGTCTTTTTTTGTTATTAATTTTGTTTCTGGTGCAAATAAAGTATTCATTCATTCAATATGGTCATGTGTAAGCAGCGCTCGGCTGCTGAAGAGCGTGGGGTCCGTGGGCGGGGCGCGCGCGAGCCCGCAGCGCCGCCCGCGCCTGCTCGACCCCGCGCGCCTGCGCACGCTGCCCAGCGCCAACCACTACACTGCGCTAGAGGTCAGTCTCTGGAAGAAGGAAGGTGGCATTCCTCCATCGATAATGGGAGAATTCTCAAACTCAAACATTTCTACACTAGACTTTGTATAGAAGCGCCAAAATACAGAAAAATAATAAGTTGTATTTATGCTCTGTAGCGAAAACATTTTGCTTGCGCGACTCAGAGCGAAGTATCGCTACATAGCTCCGCTACTTAGCCAACGGTAAATAATTTTTGAAATTAAACCAATATGAATTTAATATTTATTTATGACACTTTATTGTACATATAACAGGAATTTAAAATAAGAGAATACATAAAATTGGAAAGTGTACAATAGGCGGCCTTATTGCTTAAAAGCATAAATATTTTTCGTTTTATGGCACATTACATATGTATTCCTATTCTTTATTTTTTTTTATCAAACCAAGAGTTAAATATTCCAGAATTAAGCGCATTTAAACTCTTCAAGTTTATATTTAACAATTTAACCTGACAAATTAATTTTGTTTTTTCAAATACACCAATTTATTTAACTAACAAACTCTTTCAGAACATGCCAGTTGACTCAAAACTAGAAGACGAAATCATCAGAGTCCCAGTGAAAAGCCCCACCGAGCCCGTAGTCAAGCCCCCAGCTGATGAGACTGCTGTCTGAGGGCGGAGCGCCCGCAGGGACGCGCAGACTCTGTAGGGCGGGGCGAAGGGATAGTTGTGAAGTGATAGTGATGTGACAGGTAGTGATAAAGTGACAAGGGTAGTGATAAAGTGACTGGTAGTAGTAAAGTTACAGGTAGTGATAAGTGACAAGGGATATGATAAAGTGATACTAATGACAGTGATAATAGTATCACTGCCATTAGTGTCACTTTATGATAGTGAAAAATGAAATTATGTAGGTGAAAATGTATGTAGTAAGGTATGGAGATTATATAGTTGACATAATATAGAAATTTGTTTTATAGCGTAAGATCTGATAAAGTAAATTTTTCTCAATATTTTTTCCTATGAAATTATGAATTGTTATAAAGATACAGTAATAGAAGTATGTACTTAGATTCATGTAAAGAAGTAAGAAGGATTTAATAATGTATTACAATTATAATATAATTTTCATAATATTTGTATAATATATTGTAAATGTGCTACTTATACTCTTATTAGCTTTTCGCCCGTGTCTTTGCTCGCGTGGTCAAAAGAAAATGTTAATTGTCATACTTGTCACATCTTTATACCGCCATCTGTCGATATTTTTAAGTTTCGAAGTAATTAAAAAACGCATCGTAATGGATCTTCTCATGGCAATGAGATTTACCGCGATAAAAGTAGTATCAGTTTCTAGCCACCTAACTATTATAAAATCGCAGTGATATGATGTGAAAAAGACATACAAACACATATTATATATTGTAATAATATTTCGGTGCATTTAGATCAAATGAGCGAATGTTCATTCTAACACTTCTAAGTCAAATTATTTTAGTGTAAACAGGTGTAGAGCATTCTCTCATTGTTCTTAGTGTGTTCGAAAAGATTCTATGCAATATTCTAATACTAAACAACACTGAATACGAGTTTATCGTTTACACTAAAAGTTCACAATAGAATGCTCAGATTCAAATTCAAATTATTTTTTTGTTAATTTGCTCTATGTTCGTTTGATCAAAATGCAACGTTATAGCAAAAATTCAATGTTCATTATCAGTTGATACTTAGAAGGGTACTTTTGATGTATTCACATTATTTAAAAACAATTAAAGCGCGTCACACACGGTGATGATACTATAATATTTTATCTTAGATACTGTAATATTTTATATTACAGTATCTTATGGTATCCGGTATCAGCGTTCTGACCATCATTTTTCTTTTTGTCATTGCGTACTAAGACCCCTGTAGAACCGCCATCCTGTTACAAATGACCCACAAAATTTCGGGTCATTTGTCTTATAGATAAAATATTATAGTATCTTCACCGTGTGTGACGCGCTTAAGAATGAAAAAATTGTGGAATACAAGAATGAAATGTATTAAAAATTAAAATATGTATTACCTATGTGTTATATGTACTTGTTTATCTGTTTGACAAATGTTATGTGTAAATATTTTTAGTACCCTAGAATGGTTTTTCATATTTAGATGTAGAATAACATATATGGCATTATATAGTTATTTGTTTTCTTCCCCTTTTGTATATTACTGTGTATAAATAGGATAAAAATACTGTAAAAACAATAATGATGTTTTTCTTTAGTTATGCAATTGTAGTCATTAGAAACAGTTCAGTATTAAGGAATTGTCAGAATTGTAAAAACCATTTATTTGTACATTTTGTGGGATTTTATAAACTGACAAAAATTGTGACCACATGGTTTGGTTTTGATGAACACAGGACATGACCTATTATTTAATTAATTAAGTACATGTGTTTTCTTAATTTTAAATGTAAACATTGTACATTTTCCATTTTGTTGTAATGAAATATGTAATATGTATGTTGTATAATGTATTGGTGTTTAAAATAAAACAATTTAAATATATTCCATTTTTTTATTTCTTTTAACACAGATCTCATAACACTTAACAATAACAGAGACTAGATACAGTTAATTAAATTTTAATACATTATTATTATATTGGCACTTTATAAATTCATATTCAATCTTCAAGCTAGTTACTGTAGGCGCGAAGTGATGTTCTCTGTAAAAATAAATTTAATATTTTTTTTCAATAGTACCTAATTACAAGAAAGCACGCTAAATCTAGTTAATAACCGGAAAAAACCACCAACTGTTTTTGCAATAAATTCATATTACCACGAGCATGGACCCAATAAATATATCTCCATGCCTACGAGCCAAATTTGGTGAAAATAGTATATGCGAATGATACAAAATTAGAAACAAATACCTACGCCAATCACTACAACTTTTAAAAGTAAAATCAATAATTGGCGGGAAAACGCGTCCTAAAAAATAGATTATGTACACATAAACACTGCAATAATCCTACTAATATTATAAATGCGAAAGTTTGTGAGGATATGGATGGATTCTTGTTACTCTTTCACGCAATTACTACCGGACCGAATTCAATGGGTATATTTTAGGAAGTTGAAGACCCAGAATAAGACAAGGCTACTTTTTATCCCTGAAATCCCATGTTATCAAAAATTCAAACTCAATATGTACACGATTTCACAGTGCGGTTCTTCTCCATAGATATCTACTGCTTTCCGAATCGGGGGTAAATGTTAAAAATATGTTATGACGATTCAAAAGTGCTTCTAGAAGTCTAATTGAATAAATTATTGTTTGAGTTTACCGCTTACAAATCCTCCATATTCCTCATTGGATAACAACAAACTAATTATTGAAGTGAAACTTCTTTATCGGGGTTGCAAAAAAATTTAGTGTAACATTTTTTCGTTACGCGCCATCTTGTTTTTATCCCTACCACGCGTGATTGACGTATTTCTGTAAAGTTGCATATAGTACCTAAATTATTTTTTGAAAAATAAGGTCATAAAGAAGTTTCACTTCTTACGTGTGTACACTAGTACACGCACACATTTTTTATTATCATTTAATTCAAAAGAAATAACAACATTCAAACATATGTCACAGCAGTCCTCGGGCTTTGCCCGAATTTACGTTTTTTGATTTCTCTCCATAAGAACCATCCCTGTACTTCAAGGAATATTATAAAAAAGAATTAACGAAATCTGTTTAGCTGTTTTCGAGATTTGCGCTTAGCAACATATTTAGGGCCGGCGCACATATGGCTGTGTATACTCGACACACTTTTTCGAGAAACTACAAGTGTTCATTCGCGAATAAAATGATGGATTCGGACGTGTTATTGATCACATTACTTGCAGAAAAGGTAGATGAAATAAAAAGAGTAGAGAAACGAAGAGACAAAACATTTTGGATTGAGGAAATTTACGTGCCACGCGAGCGCATGTGATCACTTCGATGCTCTTCGGGACTAAACTGTAGTTATTTGATTTTCAATTTTATTTTATTGAGGACAATGTTTGACAATGAGAAATGCGCTCCGCCATATCTGCGCCGGCCCTTAATGTATTCATTTTTCTTAATAGCGAAAAAACAATTTCGTTACATACTTATCTTATTTTTTTTTTTGTAAATAATGAATATGTATTTTGTATGTGTTGTAAATAAAACAATTTAAATATATTTCATTTTTTATTTCTTATAACACAGATCTCATAAACTTAACAATAACAAAGACTAGATATAGTTAATTATATTTTAATATTTAATACATGATTATTATATTGGCACTTTATAAATTCAATCTTCAAAGCTGGTTACTGTCGGCGAGAAGTGATGTTCTCTGAAAAAGAAATAGTAATTAGTAAAAAGAAACAAAAACAAATAAATACGATTATCATAGCTTAATCTAGTTAGGATAGCAAATTAGCTTGCATAGTATTTTGAATTTTCTAGTGTTTGATTTTACGCGAGTATTATACATTTAGAAATTAAAGACTTTTTAACGGATTTTAACGCGATTTATTCAGGAGACAGAGTCTCCTCGTGACCACGCTTGCTGTAAAGTGTTCGAAACGTCGGGAAAATAATATAATGAATAAATCGCGTTTAAAATCCGTTAAAAAGTCTTAAATTTCTAAATTAGCTTGCATTATGAATTATGAATTATAAACACACAATAGACTAGAAAATAAATGTTACCCTTTTTACTGTTAAATATATTTTTACACAATAATAGCAATTAATGTTAATTAACTCAGAGACGAACAGTTTAATGAAAATAGCAGAAGCAAAGAATACATTTAATATAATATATATCAATCAGTAAACACGAAGCGGTTTTTTAAAATGTATTATACGTAATACTAGCTTTCCGCCCGCGGCTTCGCCCGCTTTGTCTAAAACATAATAAATTATATACTAAAACCTTCCTCTTGAATCACTCTATCTATTAAAAAAAACCGCATCAAAATCCGTTGCGTAGTTTTAAAGATTTAAGCATACATAGGGACATAGGGACAGAGAAAGCGACTTTGTTTTATACTATGTAGTGATATGGATTATATACAAATGCCACAATAATTAAAAATAAATATTTAACTGCTATATAATGGTTAAAAGAAATAGAAAAAGCATTATCACAATGAAAACTCGTTACATGATTTCACAGTGACGCCGCTTACAAATCCTCCATGTTCCTCCTTGGATAGCAACATACAAATTATTATTCATTTATTTCAAATTATTATTTATTAATTCAAAATAAGTATAATAACATTTAAAATATATTTCATTACAAGTGTTCACATTATTGTCTGTATTTTTTTAAACTATACCGATTTTGGTGAAATTTCATTGCTTTTTGATTGATCAATAACAATGTATCAATTTTTAAATTTAACTCAACGTCAATCTCGAACGAAGTTAAATACAAAAATTATCAATTTAGACATATTTGTCCTCATGATTTACAACATATACATACACATCAATTGCAATTATTATCATTTATATAGCGCTACACGTTTTTGAAGAGAAACTTCTTTAGTGAGTAAAATTTCAAGGTCGCGTCATGGCAATACCGTCACGTCATGGAGTAAGGCGACGAATTTGGTATCTTTGAAACTTACGCAAGAAGTTTCACTTCTGCCACGTTGTGCCGAAACGCTCTTAACTAAAAAATATAAAAAAAAACTCACAATCGAGTCCAAATCTTATGCGCCACAAACTGTTCGCAGTGTCTCAGTGCTAACAGACTCCGCTGACACGCCCGCGCTGTGAGCGGGTCGCGGGTTGCGTCCCGGGTGTGACACAGCCATTCTAGCACCTGGAATATAAAAAAAATATTAATTTTTGTCAATGAGTAAAGAAAATTTAGCAATTTTAGTAAAAAAATATAGGATTTTTTTGTAATAATAGGGCAAAATTTTTTTTGTTTTAGCAGACATTACTGAACCGATTTTTGTAGTTTTTGTTTAAAATGTTGTTTTTACAAAATAAGATTTCTTGACTGACTTGAATGACTTTCTTTATCGGAATTTAGAAGCATCGATATATTTTTGAAATTAATCGGTTCAGTAGTATTTGCGTGAAAGAGTAACAAACACACACATACACACACACACGCACATCCTCACAAACTTTCGCATTTATAACATTAGTAGGATAGTAAA